>NC_060262.1:15902225-16151086 GCF_021901455.1 Neodiprion lecontei | reverse complement strand
TCTCGCCGGCAAGTTGGGCTGGTATACCCTTGATCCAAGCGCAGTCTGTCGATATGAAGTGCGCATAGTTGGTTTTGAGCATCAAAAGTCCATCATTGGTATCTTTGACATTGTCCGATACTGGTATGTCGTCCAAGTTGTCAATAAAATATGCGAAACCGTGAGGGTCATTAATTTGATCATCGTTAGTGTTGAGAGCACTGTCATGGTTATGGTCAGTAATTTCCATATGGGAGTCGAATTGTTGAGTGCACGTATAGTATTCAGCGTCCGTGAGCAAGTCGGAACTGTCGTCGTTTTCAGAGGTGGGCGGGAGGGGCGAGGGGGGAGGGGAACAGGAGTGTAAGGAAGGGTTCGTCGGCCTGAAAGTAGCGGGGGAGTATCTCCTAGTGGGACGCGGAGGCCCGACAGGGGGGGGCATGATGATGTCAGTGGGTGGGGGTGAAGGTGGAATCGAACGAGGTGCTGCAGGTTTGGTCGGACGTTCCGATTCCTTTCGGAGATGGCGGCGGGGGGGTAATCCAGATGTGGAAGGGACAGGGTCAGGGAGGTTAGTACAAACGGGTGGGGGTGTAATGCAGGGGCGCGCGGTGGCAGGAAGCGGAGAGTCGAGGCGGCAAACGGTGATTCTTATTTTCGAATTTTTAAAAACGTAATGGATCATTTTGCGCACCGCGCTCCATTCTAATTTGTCGAGTCCGCAACCTATCAATGGTATCGAGACGGATGTTACGCCATCTTCTTGCAAGGTTTTCCTAAAGTTAACCAAGGTGTCAAAAAAAAAACGTGGGGCAAAGGTTTGTCACTGTATTTGGACTTTGTAACTAGGTTATAGATTTTCCGGTTTCCATGTACCACAGAAATAACGTCAGTCACAGTCGGGTCGAATTCTCTAAGTTGTTCGCGGTTTATGAATTTACGTTCTGTCAGTTCTGAAGCGATTCCTTTTGACATCTGGCAGTCAGCCGATATGCAATGAGCCAAGTTATCCTATTGCTGTAAAAGGTCAGCTTTTATTTCTTTGATACGTCTATTACGCATGAGAGGAAAAGTTTCGCTTTCTATGAGGAAATCGCTATAAGAAGGCCCCGGTAAATCGGTGGCTGGACAAAAGTCATCGGTACCTGATTCAGTTTCTGGGGTCTGTAAGTCATCCGAGCTAAGGGAAGAATCTGAAAAATAGCTCAGGTATGGTCTTTTATGAGGCCCAGGATTTGTTGAAGAATTTGTTTCGCGATGGCGTTTAGGTTGGCGATGTACTGCGATCGGTGCCGGGGTAACGAGGGGGGGTTTGAGCAACGGAGTTTCTCTATCGCTGAACTCATCGTCGGAGAGATCAGAGGAATCAGCGGAAACAGAGGAATCAGAGGAGTGTATCGTCCTACAGGGTTGTGAGATTTTAGGGTGTTTCAGCGGAGCTGGGTTGGTGGACTCGTCTGTGGTCTGTCGAGGGCGTCTGGGGTACTGATGAGTCTTTTTAGTGCGTTTTTTTGGTTTATCGCTAGAGGCTTCAGTCGTTGGACGGGGGCGTTTTGCATCTATGGGAAGAATTTGAGCGGTGTCGGGCGGTGCGTTCCTGGACAGAGCGTCAGCGTTGGTATTAGATTTTCCGGACTTGTGTTTCGTATCGAAGTCGTACTCTGCCAGTTCTAAGCTCCATCGTAATAAACGGGAATTAGGCTTCTTGACGCTTTTTACCCATTTGAGTGGCTCGTGGTCTGTTATTAAAGTGAACTTCTGACGATAGATGTAGGGGCGGAAGTGATTCATACTCCAGTAGGCGGCTAAGAATTCTTTATCAGGTACCGAGTAGTTTAATTCAGCGGGCTTGAGGGCTCGGGATGCGTATGCTACCGGTAGGTCGGCACCGTCTTTATCTTGACTGAGAATTGCACCTATCGCGAATTTTGACGCGTCTGTAGTGAGCGTGAATGGTTTGTTGAAGTCCGGGTGTTGTAGAATTGGTTCTTTGCATAAACAATCGCGTAAGGTTTCAAAGGCAGACTGGTGTTCAGACGTCCAGATGAAAGGGGTATCCTTTTTTGTTAAATTGTTAAGGCATTTAGCAATTTTTCCAAAATTTGGAACAAATCTTCGGTAATAACCTAAAAGGCCAAGGAACTGTCTAACATTTTTGGGACTTTTGGGGACAGGATACTCTTTTACAGCTATTAATTTACCAGGGTCAGGTTTTACTCCTGACTCAGTTATGAGGTGTCCGAGGTAAACGACTTCCTTGCGCAAGAATTCGCACTTGTCTGGCTGTAGAGTTAAACCAGCAGCGGTTAGTCGCTTCATTAATTTCCGAAATTTAATTTCATGTTCTTGCAAGTTTCGAGCGTAAATAACTATGTCATCTAAATATACGAACATCTCGTTGCCTTGTAGGCCTAGAAGGACTTGGTCCATGAGCCTTTGAAACGTGGCGGGGGCGTTCTTTAGTCCGAAGGGCATACGAGAAAATTCATAATGGCCTCTAGGTGTCGAAAATGCAGTTTTCGTGCTGTGATCCGGATGCATGGGAATTTGGTGGAACCCGGAAGCAAGGTCGAATGTGGAAAAGTATTTAGCTGAGCCAAGCTGGTCAAGGATTTCCGTGATATCGGGCATGGGGTATGCGTCGCCGACTGTTTTTTCGTTAAGTTTTCTGTAGTCGATTACCATACGCCATCGTTTATTGCCGTCACTATCCGGTTTTTTTGGAACGATCCACACCAGGGAATTGTACGGAGATGAGGAATGTTTAATAAGATTTTGTTTGAGTAGTTTATCAACTTGGGATTCGATTTCGTCTTTGTGAATTTTGGGAAAACGGTATTGTTTGGTATGAATAGGCGTATTGTCCGTCGTGGGGATAGTGTGATGAGATAAATTGGTGTGGCCTAATTTATCACCTGGGAGATAAAAGAGATGGTTAAATTCTGTTACGAGGTCAAATATAGATTGTTTTTCGGTCTCATTCAAATGATCAAGATGTAAGCTGCTCTTTAGGACGTCCAATCTTTCTGACCTACTGTCAGTCAAGAGCACTGTTGCGGCACCGGGACAGGGTGTACTGTCGTCAGGGATAGGAGGATCGGATTGCAGTTGCGCGAGGTCAGTGGACTGGATGGGGCAGGAGGGGGGATTATTAGTCGGTCGCGATGTACGCTTGGCGGCAGAAAGAATTAATGAGTTGCGGAGGAGAGGGCCTGGGTGCGAAACGAGGGTTTTGGCGCGGGCATCGCTGTGGTGGTTACTCGATGCAGTGGGCGTAGCGTTGGACATGACTGTACTCAGTGGCTCGTCGAACTCGTCTAGGGTTACTGTTGGGGGACTTATCTCTACGGCAGATTCGTTACAATTGAACGCGTACGAGTAAGCGATGCCGTTCTGGTTTTCAACTAACGCTTCACCACATAGAACATTGTTGCCTAAATCGATGCGTTTAAGGTAACCTACTTTAGTGTCTAGGTTCGCAACTATTAGTGGGATGGCTTTCACGGTACGGGCCTGTATTGTAATTACGCGCGTTTTTTCGGGCGCGGACGAGGGTTCATCGAATTTACTAAAGTGGATTGGCAATGAGGATCCAAGCATCACCGAGTTTGAGTTGAAAGAAATAGTTGCTTTCTCTTTTCGTAAGAAGGGCTGGCCTAAGATGCCGTCGTGCGGAATCGGAAACGAGTCAGGGACCAAGTGAAAGGTATGGGATTTATTATTAAAACGTATTGCCGTTTTTGCGATAGTTTGCGTCTTTTTGTCTGTTATACCAGTCAGCGTCAAACGTTCGTCGGTTGTTCGTCGTACGAGGGGCCTAACGGAACTTTCTTTGACCAAGTTGACGTCTGCACCGGTGTCAATAATAAATGTAGATATTTTCATTAGCTCGGGGGTGTCGATCGAAATTAGTGGAGGGTCAGCTGAAGCTGTTATGAGGATATGACTTGAAGATCGGAACGCTAGTTGTTTGCATTGCTCGCGGGCGCGTTCTCCCCGCGGGCGATGTTCCCGTTTAAATGTTTATTTGAGCCTGCATTGCCTTGGTTATTACGCGGAAAGGATCTACATCGGTCTACTGTGTGGCCTCTGCGATTACAATTGTCGCAGTGCAGTTCTTGGTTTACGTTGCATTCATTGTGGAAGTGGCCCATTCTGCGACATTTGGTACAATATCTTTTACTTTCCAAACGGTGACATTCCGTGATGGAGTGACCCTGGTGGTTACAAAATTGACAAGTGCTGGGCAGAGCATTAACGTGGTCAGCAGAACTGTTGTTCGGATGGAGTGCTTGGGCGTAGGTTCCGGGTTCAGTACGAGGCGCTGGTTGATAAACGTAACCACGTGTGGGCAATGACAACAGGGGGGGGATAGAGGAGGCCGCGGTGGGCACCTGAGACGGAGGAGCAGTATGGGGGGGTAACGGCAGACACATGGGTGTAGAGGGGGTAAAATAATGTGCAGAGAATTGCATCTGACGGTTAATTAGCTCGGCTTCTTCACCTTCGGCGATGCTGACGGCAGTTTCGAAGGTTGGTAATGGTCTGATAGTAGCGATTCTCCACTCCAATTCTGGCCGAAGCCCTCTAATAAACGATCTAGAGGTATCCTTCTTTAGATCGTTCAGTAGAAGCGTTGCTAAGTCTGGTGGGTGTTTGGCTATGATTGCTGTGCTTATTTCTTTTGATATTGCTCTTATTCTGCACGAGTAATCTATGATGCGCTCATATGGTTGTTGTGTAATTCTATCTAATTGAGCAGATAACTGGCGTATGGGGATATCCGGGCGGTATGCTCGGCTAAGGGCAGTTATGAGGTCCTCGACGTCATTACAATTAATGCCTATTAAATATTGGGAAGCGGGGCCTGTAACCTTTGATTGCGCAAATTTGGCGAAGGTCATTTTATCCGAAGCTTTTATAAGAGTCTCTACGTGACGTAATTGTTCTACAAATGAGTCAAAGGGCATGTTGTGGCCGTCAAAGGGGGGAATTGTCGGCAAGACATCTTTTACTGACCAAAAATTTGAACCGGCTTCGTTAGTTGGTGCCATGTTGATTTAAGCAGGGTATTGCAAGTACAGGAATAAAAATATCAACTTAATACTAAGACTTAGAATAGACTTACAGGGCGAAGGTAAACGCAAAAACAGAGTACAGCATGGTTCTAGGCAGCTGGACGCAGGTGAAACTTGAAGAGGCGATACACGTCATGCGTCGGCACGAGGAGGGTATAGATGAGGTACTCCGTGGCGTGTTGATAAATAAGTGTGGTAATCCAGGTCTTAGGGCGATGTCACTTTCGGGTCCAGGTTCTCGTCTCAACAGGGTTGCAGGAGTCCGAATGAGCGGGAAGGGTCCATTCAATATTTGTCGGTTCGAAGGGTGATGTGTTCAGATGCGGTGTGCGGCTTAACTTGGCTATCGCACTGAATTTCCACTCGCTACACAGTTATTCGACGTCGTACGTATCGATGAATTTCAATAGTACCAAAATGTGACGGAGTTTTTGAAATTGGGGACTGTTTGCAGAGCCTGTGTCCGTGGCGAGTTGAATAGGTTCTGCATGCCTGTCACAGTACCTCGTGGGCCGGAGTTCGTTCGTAACACGGCTATCACTGATTGATACGGCGTTAGAAATTTTGAGCACTGAACACTTTCGTAGAAAACATGCAGCACTGCACTGACGGGTAGGTCGACGGGCAAAACCGCTGCCACCAAAATGTTACGGGGTAGATTGCGTAGGCTCCGATGAGCGGTAATCGTAGCTTACTCCACGCCCAGCCAAGGTGTTATTTGGCTATTGTAGGGTCCGTTCACGTCGACTATGCACTCGCGTGCTACTACTCCCAATGCAGGAAGGGAATGGAATAGAAAGGGATCGGTATTAAGGGAAGGTAAACGATTTAAAGTATATGATTGTTTATTAGTGGTCAATGCAACGGAGTCGGTCAAGGGAAAAAGGGTATGGTCTTGGTTTAGAGGGATAGGTGTCTTGCTTGAGTGCTGGGATGGATCTGCCTGCTTCTGCCGGATGTAGCAGGCGAGCTGGCCGCGAGTTACAGGAGAACCTGCTGACTCGCGAACGATAAGGGTAGACTACAGAGCGTAAGGTAACTAAGAGCGTGGGAAAGGAATATGAAGTCTGGAGGACGTAACATGAAAATGAAAAAAAGTTTTCTGAAAATGAAAAAAAAATGTGTAATAATCGTATGGAAAAATTGCAGATTATTATTATTATTATTATTATTATTATTATTATTATTATTATTTTCATGGCATCGAGTACGGCGCATGTGCATGCAAAGGAGATAAGTGTGGAAATATTTGTATATTCAAATCTTTTATTGTAATTCGGAAAATACATACAAATTATGTTACATGGCTGTTTTATTTATCCTGCTATTGTGCGAACTATCAAAACCCAACCACTTCACATAGACCCGATTCCCCCGTTTGCGTAATACTTTCTCCACAAGATAGCCGTCGGGGTATTTTACTTTGCCGAGCTCCTCCTCGTAGAAGCCCCCCTCGATGGGATGATCTTGATAATCGGTAAGTTTGTACGTCGCGTCGGCGGATTGGTATCTTTCACCTCACTCGCGGTGAATATTTCAGTCGTTCAATTGGGCGTATAGCCTTTTTCGAATACATTCTTGTACTTGCTGATTCAAATTCGATCGCCCGCACTGAAGGTGCCAGGATGTCCCTAATTTGGGGGACACGGACCAGCCAGCGTGATACGCGACTCAAATCCAGCCGAGAATTTCTTTGCCGCAAGCTCGTCCGACGCATAGTTTTTGAATTATAAGCGATAGCGTTAGGCCAATCAGAGTGCACCATTTCATCCGGATTTGCCGCCACGGAAATTGCTGTTTTGTTCGTCTGGGTGAATTATTATTATTCGTTTACGAATTAAATATCGGCACCTCCACTCTCTCCCTGTTGTACCCCTTCTCGAGCACTGACCTCGGTATTGTTGCCGCGGCACACGCTGCCGGCCGCACACACACGGACGCACACTCGTGTGTGTGAAACATAAGCGAATGCCCAGCTACACAATACTACGAAACACACATCTACGACTGAAAATAAAAATAAATCCCCAAATAAATCAGCGGATTTAAGATTTAATGTTATAAAACACTTCCAATCATCGATGTATGCATCAAACTAGAGATTTTAGATGATTGATATGCCGTTAGGGCTCATAATTAGTCATTCAATCAATCTGAATTATGGTTTCCGAACATTTTTTGTGTCTTTGCAACATAATTTTTCCACTAGTTTGAAATTCATCATTGACATCCGATTTTTCAATAATGCGAGGGAAAAATAACTCGCTGAATTGACGTGTCAATAGGTTTGTAAATCGATTACGATTCACCTGAGTTAACACAAAATAACTGAATGAATGAGAATTCACTGAATCACTAAAAATGATAACCGAAATCACGAGAATTATTTGAGATATGCCTCTGAGGGTTTGTCGACGTAACGTAAACGTCATTTTCAATCAGACTGCCGTTCAAAACAATTTCATATGCCCACAGCTGTGATAGACTCATTATAGCATCTCGCGCAAGGTTGAAGGACCTCATTTTCTGTCTGAAAGACTATCGTCACACAAAAAATCCTCAAAATTCACTCACCCAAAGTCCTCAAAACTCTGCCTTCTCTTAACGCATGTCCGTTAATCTCTTTGACTCTAGGCGTGAAGATGTTTCAAATAATCGGAAAGAGATTAACGGACATGCGTTAAGAGAAGGCAGAGTTTTGAGGACTTTGGGTGAGTGAATTTTGAGGATTTTTTGTGTGACGATAGTCTTTCAGACAGAAAATGAGGTCCTTCAACCTTGCGCGAGATGCTATAATGAGTCTATCACAGCTGTGGGCATATGAAATTGTTTTGAACGGCAGTCTGATTGAAAATGACGTTTACGTTACGTCGACAAACCCTCAGAGGCATATCTCAAATAATTCTCGTGATTTCGGTTATCATTTTTAGTGATTCAGTGAATTCTCATTCATTCAGTTATTTTGTGTTAACTCAGGTGAATCGTAATCGATTTACAAACCTATTGACACGTCAATTCAGCGAGTTATTTTTCCCTCGCATTATTGAAAAATCGGATGTCAATGATGAATTTCAAACTAGTGGAAAAATTATGTTGCAAAGACACAAAAAATGTTCGGAAACCATAATTCAGATTGATTGAATGACTAATTATGAGCCCTAACGGCATATCAATCATCTAAAATCTCTAGTTTGATGCATACATCGATGATTGGAAGTGTTTTATAACATTAAATCTTAAATCCGCTGATTTATTTGGGGATTTATTTTTATTTTCAGTCGTAGATGTGTGTTTCGTAGTATTGTGTAGCTGGGCATTCGCTTATGTTTCACACACACGAGTGTGCGTCCGTGTGTGTGCGGCCGGCAGCGTGTGCCGCGGCAACAATACCGAGGTCAGTGCTCGAGAAGGGGTACAACAGGGAGAGAGTGGAGGTGCCGATATTTAATTCGTAAACGAATAATAATAATTCACCCAGACGAACAAAACAGCAATTTCCGTGGCGGCAAATCCGGATGAAATGGTGCACTCTGATTGGCCTAACGCTATCGCTTATAATTCAAAAACTATGCGTCGGACGAGCTTGCGGCAAAGAAATTCTCGGCTGGATTTGAGTCGCGTATCACGCTGGCTGGTCCGTGTCCCCCAAATTAGGGACATCCTGGCACCTTCAGTGCGGGCGATCGAATTTGAATCAGCAAGTACAAGAATGTATTCGAAAAAGGCTATACGCCCAATTGAACGACTGAAATATTCACCGCGAGTGAGGTGAAAGATACCAATCCGCCGACGCGACGTACAAACTTACCGATTATCAAGATCATCCCATCGAGGGGGGCTTCTACGAGGAGGAGCTCGGCAAAGTAAAATACCCCGACGGCTATCTTGTGGAGAAAGTATTACGCAAACGGGGGAATCGGGTCTATGTGAAGTGGTTGGGTTTTGATAGTTCGCACAATAGCAGGATAAATAAAACAGCCATGTAACATAATTTGTATGTATTTTCCGAATTACAATAAAAGATTTGAATATACAAATATTTCCACACTTATCTCCTTTGCATGCACATGCGCCGTACTCGATGCCATGAAAATAATAATAATAATAATAATAATAATAATAATAATAATAATAATCTGCAATTTTTCCATACGATTATTACACATTTTTTTTTCATTTTCAGAAAACTTTTTTTCATTTTCATGTTACGTCCTCCAGACTTCATATTCCTTTCCCACGCTCTTAGTTACCTTACGCTCTGTAGTCTACCCTTATCGTTCGCGAGTCAGCAGGTTCTCCTGTAACTCGCGGCCAGCTCGCCTGCTACATCCGGCAGAAGCAGGCAGATCCATCCCAGCACTCAAGCAAGACACCTATCCCTCTAAACCAAGACCATACCCTTTTTCCCTTGACCGACTCCGTTGCATTGACCACTAATAAACAATCATATACTTTAAATCGTTTACCTTCCCTTAATACCGATCCCTTTCTATTCCATTCCCTTCCTGCATTGGGAGTAGTAGCACGCGAGTGCATAGTCGACGTGAACGGACCCTACAATAGCCAAATAACACCTTGGCTGGGCGTGGAGTAAGCTACGATTACCGCTCATCGGAGCCTACGCAATCTACCCCGTAACATTTTGGTGGCAGCGGTTTTGCCCGTCGACCTACCCGTCAGTGCAGTGCTGCATGTTTTCTACGAAAGTGTTCAGTGCTCAAAATTTCTAACGCCGTATCAATCAGTGATAGCCGTGTTACGAACGAACTCCGGCCCACGAGGTACTGTGACAGGCATGCAGAACCTATTCAACTCGCCACGGACACAGGCTCTGCAAACAGTCCCCAATTTCAAAAACTCCGTCACATTTTGGTACTATTGAAATTCATCGATACGTACGACGTCGAATAACTGTGTAGCGAGTGGAAATTCAGTGCGATAGCCAAGTTAAGCCGCACACCGCATCTGAACACATCACCCTTCGAACCGACAAATATTGAATGGACCCTTCCCGCTCATTCGGACTCCTGCAACCCTGTTGAGACGAGAACCTGGACCCGAAAGTGACATCGCCCTAAGACCTGGATTACCACACTTATTTATCAACACGCCACGGAGTACCTCATCTATACCCTCCTCGTGCCGACGCATGACGTGTATCGCCTCTTCAAGTTTCACCTGCGTCCAGCTGCCTAGAACCATGCTGTACTCTGTTTTTGCGTTTACCTTCGCCCTGTAAGTCTATTCTAAGTCTTAGTATTAAGTTGATATTTTTATTCCTGTACTTGCAATACCCTGCTTAAATCAACATGGCACCAACTAACGAAGCCGGTTCAAATTTTTGGTCAGTAAAAGATGTCTTGCCGACAATTCCCCCCTTTGACGGCCACAACATGCCCTTTGACTCATTTGTAGAACAATTACGTCACGTAGAGACTCTTATAAAAGCTTCGGATAAAATGACCTTCGCCAAATTTGCGCAATCAAAGGTTACAGGCCCCGCTTCCCAATATTTAATAGGCATTAATTGTAATGACGTCGAGGACCTCATAACTGCCCTTAGCCGAGCATACCGCCCGGATATCCCCATACGCCAGTTATCTGCTCAATTAGATAGAATTACACAACAACCATATGAGCGCATCATAGATTACTCGTGCAGAATAAGAGCAATATCAAAAGAAATAAGCACAGCAATCATAGCCAAACACCCACCAGACTTAGCAACGCTTCTACTGAACGATCTAAAGAAGGATACCTCTAGATCGTTTATTAGAGGGCTTCGGCCAGAATTGGAGTGGAGAATCGCTACTATCAGACCATTACCAACCTTCGAAACTGCCGTCAGCATCGCCGAAGGTGAAGAAGCCGAGCTAATTAACCGTCAGATGCAATTCTCTGCACATTATTTTACCCCCTCTACACCCATGTGTCTGCCGTTACCCCCCCATACTGCTCCTCCGTCTCAGGTGCCCACCGCGGCCTCCTCTATCCCCCCCCTGTTGTCATTGCCCACACGTGGTTACGTTTATCAACCAGCGCCTCGTACTGAACCCGGAACCTACGCCCAAGCACTCCATCCGAACAACAGTTCTGCTGACCACGTTAATGCTCTGCCCAGCACTTGTCAATTTTGTAACCACCAGGGTCACTCCATCACGGAATGTCACCGTTTGGAAAGTAAAAGATATTGTACCAAATGTCGCAGAATGGGCCACTTCCACAATGAATGCAACGTAAACCAAGAACTGCACTGCGACAATTGTAATCGCAGAGGCCACACAGTAGACCGATGTAGATCCTTTCCGCGTAATAACCAAGGCAATGCAGGCTCAAATAAACATTTAAACGGGAACATCGCCCGCGGGGAGAACGCGCCCGCGAGCAATGCAAACAACTAGCGTTCCGATCTTCAAGTCATATCCTCATAACAGCTTCAGCTGACCCTCCACTAATTTCGATCGACACCCCCGAGCTAATGAAAATATCTACATTTATTATTGACACCGGTGCAGACGTCAACTTGGTCAAAGAAAGTTCCGTTAGGCCCCTCGTACGACGAACAACCGACGAACGTTTGACGCTGACTGGTATAACAGACAAAAAGACGCAAACTATCGCAAAAACGGCAATACGTTTTAATAATAAATCCCATACCTTTCACTTGGTCCCTGACTCGTTTCCGATTCCGCACGACGGCATCTTAGGCCAGCCCTTCTTACGAAAAGAGAAAGCAACTATTTCTTTCAACTCAAACTCGGTGATGCTTGGATCCTCATTGCCAATCCACTTTAGTAAATTCGATGAACCCTCGTCCGCGCCCGAAAAAACGCGCGTAATTACAATACAGGCCCGTACCGTGAAAGCCATCCCACTAATAGTTGCGAACCTAGACACTAAAGTAGGTTACCTTAAACGCATCGATTTAGGCAACAATGTTCTATGTGGTGAAGCGTTAGTTGAAAACCAGAACGGCATCGCTTACTCGTACGCGTTCAATTGTAACGAATCTGCCGTAGAGATAAGTCCCCCAACAGTAACCCTAGACGAGTTCGACGAGCCACTGAGTACAGTCATGTCCAACGCTACGCCCACTGCATCGAGTAACCACCACAGCGATGCCCGCGCCAAAACCCTCGTTTCGCACCCAGGCCCTCTCCTCCGCAACTCATTAATTCTTTCTGCCGCCAAGCGTACATCGCGACCGACTAATAATCCCCCCTCCTGCCCCATCCAGTCCACTGACCTCGCGCAACTGCAATCCGATCCTCCTATCCCTGACGACAGTACACCCTGTCCCGGTGCCGCAACAGTGCTCTTGACTGACAGTAGGTCAGAAAGATTGGACGTCCTAAAGAGCAGCTTACATCTTGATCATTTGAATGAGACCGAAAAACAATCTATATTTGACCTCGTAACAGAATTTAACCATCTCTTTTATCTCCCAGGTGATAAATTAGGCCACACCAATTTATCTCATCACACTATCCCCACGACGGACAATACGCCTATTCATACCAAACAATACCGTTTTCCCAAAATTCACAAAGACGAAATCGAATCCCAAGTTGATAAACTACTCAAACAAAATCTTATTAAACATTCCTCATCTCCGTACAATTCCCTGGTGTGGATCGTTCCAAAAAAACCGGATAGTGACGGCAATAAACGATGGCGTATGGTAATCGACTACAGAAAACTTAACGAAAAAACAGTCGGCGACGCATACCCCATGCCCGATATCACGGAAATCCTTGACCAGCTTGGCTCAGCTAAATACTTTTCCACATTCGACCTTGCTTCCGGGTTCCACCAAATTCCCATGCATCCGGATCACAGCACGAAAACTGCATTTTCGACACCTAGAGGCCATTATGAATTTTCTCGTATGCCCTTCGGACTAAAGAACGCCCCCGCCACGTTTCAAAGGCTCATGGACCAAGTCCTTCTAGGCCTACAAGGCAACGAGATGTTCGTATATTTAGATGACATAGTTATTTACGCTCGAAACTTGCAAGAACATGAAATTAAATTTCGGAAATTAATGAAGCGACTAACCGCTGCTGGTTTAACTCTACAGCCAGACAAGTGCGAATTCTTGCGCAAGGAAGTCGTTTACCTCGGACACCTCATAACTGAGTCAGGAGTAAAACCTGACCCTGGTAAATTAATAGCTGTAAAAGAGTATCCTGTCCCCAAAAGTCCCAAAAATGTTAGACAGTTCCTTGGCCTTTTAGGTTATTACCGAAGATTTGTTCCAAATTTTGGAAAAATTGCTAAATGCCTTAACAATTTAACAAAAAAGGATACCCCTTTCATCTGGACGTCTGAACACCAGTCTGCCTTTGAAACCTTACGCGATTGTTTATGCAAAGAACCAATTCTACAACACCCGGACTTCAACAAACCATTCACGCTCACTACAGACGCGTCAAAATTCGCGATAGGTGCAATTCTCAGTCAAGATAAAGACGGTGCCGACCTACCGGTAGCATACGCATCCCGAGCCCTCAAGCCCGCTGAATTAAACTACTCGGTACCTGATAAAGAATTCTTAGCCGCCTACTGGAGTATGAATCACTTCCGCCCCTACATCTATCGTCAGAAGTTCACTTTAATAACAGACCACGAGCCACTCAAATGGGTAAAAAGCGTCAAGAAGCCTAATTCCCGTTTATTACGATGGAGCTTAGAACTGGCAGAGTACGACTTCGATACGAAACACAAGTCCGGAAAATCTAATACCAACGCTGACGCTCTGTCCAGGAACGCACCGCCCGACACCGCTCAAATTCTTCCCATAGATGCAAAACGCCCCCGTCCAACGACTGAAGCCTCTAGCGATAAACCAAAAAAACGCACTAAAAAGACTCATCAGTACCCCAGACGCCCTCGACAGACCACAGACGAGTCCACCAACCCAGCTCCGCTGAAACACCCTAAAATCTCACAACCCTGTAGGACGATACACTCCTCTGATTCCTCTGTTTCCGCTGATTCCTCTGATCTCTCCGACGATGAGTTCAGCGATAGAGAAACTCCGTTGCTCAAACCCCCCCTCGTTACCCCGGCACCGATCGCAGTACATCGCCAACCTAAACGCCATCGCGAAACAAATTCTTCAACAAATCCTGGGCCTCATAAAAGACCATACCTGAGCTATTTTTCAGATTCTTCCCTTAGCTCGGATGACTTACAGACCCCAGAAACTGAATCAGGTACCGATGACTTTTGTCCAGCCACCGATTTACCGGGGCCTTCTTATAGCGATTTCCTCATAGAAAGCGAAACTTTTCCTCTCATGCGTAATAGACGTATCAAAGAAATAAAAGCTGACCTTTTACAGCAATAGGATAACTTGGCTCATTGCATATCGGCTGACTGCCAGATGTCAAAAGGAATCGCTTCAGAACTGACAGAACGTAAATTCATAAACCGCGAACAACTTAGAGAATTCGACCCGACTGTGACTGACGTTATTTCTGTGGTACATGGAAACCGGAAAATCTATAACCTAGTTACAAAGTCCAAATACAGTGACAAACCTTTGCCCCACGTTTTTTTTTTGACACCTTGGTTAACTTTAGGAAAACCTTGCAAGAAGATGGCGTAACATCCGTCTCGATACCATTGATAGGTTGCGGACTCGACAAATTAGAATGGAGCGCGGTGCGCAAAATGATCCATTACGTTTTTAAAAATTCGAAAATAAGAATCACCGTTTGCCGCCTCGACTCTCCGCTTCCTGCCACCGCGCGCCCCTGCATTACACCCCCACCCGTTTGTACTAACCTCCCTGACCCTGTCCCTTCCACATCTGGATTACCCCCCCGCCGCCATCTCCGAAAGGAATCGGAACGTCCGACCAAACCTGCAGCACCTCGTTCGATTCCACCTTCACCCCCACCCACTGACATCATCATGCCCCCCCCTGTCGGGCCTCCGCGTCCCACTAGGAGATACTCCCCCGCTACTTTCAGGCCGACGAACCCTTCCTTACACTCCTGTTCCCCTCCCCCCTCGCCCCTCTCGCCCACCTCTGAAAACGACGACAGTTCCGACTTGCTCACGGACGCTGAATACTATACGTGCACTCAACAATTCGACTCCCATATGGAAATTACTGACCATAACCATGACAGTGCTCTCAACACTAACGATGATCAAATTAATGACCCTCACGGTTTCGCATATTTTATTGACAACTTGGACGACATACCAGTATCGGACAATGTCAAAGATACCAATGATGGACTTTTGATGCTCAAAACCAACTATGCGCACTTCATATCGACAGACTGCGCTTGGATCAAGGGTATACCAGCCCAACTTGCCGGCGAGAATATGGTTGACCCAAAAATAGTAATGAGGCCTCGTCGGCGAAAATTTGATATCATTGAATCTAAGCACAATAGTCGACGTATTTTCACCCTAGTATTGAAAACAAAAGGCTCAGATAGAAGCAATCTATACGATATCTTCAAGCTATTGTCCAAACTGAAAACGGCTTTAGCCGATTCAAACCTAAAGTCTCTTGCCCTCCCGATAACCGATGACAGTTTAGACGCTCTCGATCCTCGCGTTATCCGAAAACTTCTATCCTATATTTTCGCAGACTTAGAAATTCAAATCATCCTTTGTCGAAACACGACTGTCATCCCAGACGAATGTTTACGAAAAGAAATAATCAGAGAATGCCACGAATCGTTGATCGGCGGTCATCAAGGTGTCACTAAAATATATAACCGCATTAGACAAAAGTATTTTTGGCCCCGTATGAAAGAACAAATCCAAGATTCCATAAGAACTTGCGAGAGTTGCCAAAGAAAAAAATTGGTCAGAGTAAAAACCAAATTGCCAATGATGATAACGGACACGCCTGCCGATGCATTCGACAAAGTGGCATTAGATATTGTTGGACCTCTACCCCTTACTAAATCGAACAACAAATATCTTTTGACGATACAATGCAATTTGACAAAATTCCTGGACGCCATCCCTTTACCTGATGCCACCGCCAAAACTATAGGCGCAGCATTCGCAAAAGAGTACATTACACGTTACGGTGCTCCTCGAGCAATACTCACAGACCAAGGACAGAATTTTATGAGCACAGTCATCAAACATCTTTGTAAACTTGTCAAAATTGAGCAAATACGAACCACAGCTTACCGCCCACAGTCTAACGGATCGCTAGAACGCAGTCACCTTGTTCTCACTGAGCACATCAAACACTACACGGATGCTGGTAAAGACTGGGACGATTACATCCGCTTTGCAATTTTTTGTTATAACACCGCGAAGCACGAAGGTACTAACTTCACCCCCCACCAACTAATTTTTGGCTCTCAAGCCAGACTCCCAACAGACGCGAACCCTGCCAGCGCGTATACTCGTTCC
This sequence comes from Neodiprion lecontei, assembly GCF_021901455.1. Classification (NCBI taxonomy): domain Eukaryota; kingdom Metazoa; phylum Arthropoda; class Insecta; order Hymenoptera; family Diprionidae; genus Neodiprion; species Neodiprion lecontei. The sequence goes on along the minus strand of NC_060262.1, from coordinate 16,134,629 downwards.
TACGATTCCTTCCTTCTAGACTTAATCGCTAATCTATCCAGCATACGAAAACACGCCGCGTCCAACCTACAACAAGCAAAGCATCGTTCCAAGACGTATTACGACCGTAACGTCAACAGCCAAAATTTCGAAGCAGGTCAAAAGGTCTATCTACTGAACGAAACCCGATCCAAATTCGACGACCACTATAAAGGAGTGTATACGATTAAACGTATAATTGACAATATTAACGCTGAAATTTGGATTACCCCCCGAAAAACTAAAATCGTCCATTTCAATAAATTGAAATTGGCACACTTAACCGACTAATTGACCTGGACCGACGCTCGAACGAATACGAACTTGACCTGTCCAGTTTAGTAGACGCTATCCCCTTAGCCCAAAAAGGTATCGTCCAACCTAAAATTCTATCACCAGAACAAATTATTTCCAGCCTTAAACATATCCCTCACCCGCGTCGTACAAAACCCCAAATTCCTACGCGCCATGCCATCCACCACCCGCACCTAGAAATAATACCATTTCCCGATGACCTGCCTACTCGCTCTTCGTCGCTGCTCCGGACCCAATCGGAAATTGAAATGACGGAACTAGGCATACCTAAGCCGCGTAAATTGCTCCCCGAGCAAAGCCTTAACGATAGCTCCGAACCACTCGAAGTTTGGCGCTAAGCCCTCCGCTATTAGCAATTATATTCTTTCATTGCCTTATTCTGTCCATAATAATCTGCAGCCATAATATAATCATCAGCACGTTGCATAAGTTTCGTTTATAACATACACAATATCTATCATATATACAATATCTATCATATATACCACCACATTTATAAGATGTCATTTATAAATTTTTTTTTATTCAAATGTATACTAACCCACTTGAACGCGCACTAACATCTAGGCGCTATATTTTAAGACTCCTCTTTGTAATATTCTGTAAGTGATTCAGTACGATAAGATGTCATTTATAATTTTTTTTCTTTTATTCAAATGTATACTAACCCACTTAAACGCGCACTAACATCTAGGCGCTATATTTTAAGACCCTTCTTTGTAATATTCTGTAAGTGATTCAGTACGATAAGATGTCATTTATAAAATTTTTTTTTATTCAAATGTACACTAACCCACTTAAACGCGCACTAACATCTAGGCGCTAGATTTTAAGACCTTTCTTTGTAATATTCTGTAAGTGAGTCACTACGTTTCATGGCCTTCCGCTTCTTTCCGAACATTCTATTTCGTACCCTCACCGAATGTTCTTCCCCAAGGGGGGGCGTGTTACGTCCTCCAGACTTCATATTCCTTTCCCACGCTCTTAGTTACCTTACGCTCTGTAGTCTACCCTTATCGTTCGCGAGTCAGCAGGTTCTCCTGTAACTCGCGGCCAGCTCGCCTGCTACATCCGGCAGAAGCAGGCAGATCCATCCCAGCACTCAAGCAAGACACCTATCCCTCTAAACCAAGACCATACCCTTTTTCCCTTGACCGACTCCGTTGCATTGACCACTAATAAACAATCATATACTTTAAATCGTTTACCTTCCCTTAATACCGATCCCTTTCTATTCCATTCCCTTCCTGCATTGGGAGTAGTAGCACGCGAGTGCATAGTCGACGTGAACGGACCCTACAATAGCCAAATAACACCTTGGCTGGGCGTGGAGTAAGCTACGATTACCGCTCATCGGAGCCTACGCAATCTACCCCGTAACATTCAGAAAACTTATTTTCATTTTCAGAAAACTTTTTTTCGTTTTCGGAAAACTTATTTTCATTTCCTGAAAACTTTTTTTACGTGTTAATGTGAATTATTCATTTTTATTCGTTTACCACGTGAAAAGTTTTCAGAAAACGAAAAAAAGTTTTCAGAAAATGAAAAAAAGTTTTCAGAAAACAAAAAAAAGTTTTCAGAAAATGAAAAAAAGTTTTCCGAAAACTTTTTTCCCATTTGTTAATCAAATGGGAAAAAAGTAAATAAATAAATATTGATAATAAATAAATAAATGAATAAATAAATAAATAAATAAACAAATAAATGTTAAGTATATGAATTCACATTTTCAAATCCAGTCTAAATCGTTTCCGCATGATGGCGGATCGCCCGAGGCGTCAAGCGTAAATATTCACAATAATTAAACGTGTACAGTTTTATCCTATAGCTATCAGGGGGCTGGGACAAACCCCCAAGGTAGGGTCTCGGTCTGTCCAGGTATCAATATGGAATCTCAAGCTTTTTCACATCATGTAGAGTGACAGGGAATTTGATGCCTGTACAGTTCAACTCGGAGATAAAGCGGCGATAATGGTTAGTTCTATCGGTGGGGGTGTTGGCCGGGTGGCGGGCTGCAGTGATGGGCCAGAGAAGGCATCTTTCATCGTTGTTTTTCACGTTCACCACCGCCCTCTTCCGCTGAATATCCTTGGGCAGCTCAACGAATGTCGAAAGCCCCGCAGCGAGAGGCTGGTACCGGTTGATATTTCCGAGATTCGTTACAACTCCCGTTCGGATCCGGTTGGCGAAAGTTCGATCTCCAGCACGCCTGCTTTCATCCCCTCGCGGATGAATTTTTGTAGACGTGGTGGTTGGTGATCGCATAGTTTATTTATGGCACATAACCGCATGAAAATTCGAGCTTGTTGAATTCCCCACCAAGATATTTCATTTGCAGGCGATTTTGCCCAGCCATGTTGCACATTTCAGCCAGCTGATTTGAATCTTCCTGCAGGACCCTTGCGATTCTCGGTGGCAAGAAGACGTTGTAATCTTCATCGATCGTCGCCAGAACACATACCCCAAATTTCGTTTTGACCAGCCGTAAGCCCGTGATGTTGTACGCCGCTCCAATTTCAAGTTCCGACATCTTCTTGGTTGGCGGATTCTCCAGACGGCCGACGTGGTTAACTTTTGTTAGATCCATCGCGTTTCAATCGGTTTCTTGTTTTTCACTAGTAAGAGCAGTTCACGACGCGAAGAGACGATGAGACCAGCGTCATCATCGGAATAGGCCCACGTTTTATATACCCCATCGAGTGGGAAATAAGCCTGGAGGTAAACTATTAGCGTAAAAGTTTACGGATCACCATCAACATTCCCAGCCTATCTAATTGCGGTGTCGCCGCCCGGTCGATTAGCACAAAAGAATGTATTCGAAGTATGGTGAAAATATTATTTTCGCTCTGAGGGCGAACACTGCTGCAGTCGTTGAACGTTTTCCGGCGCACAATCATACGTCGGGACGTATCTTATTCCTCGCTGATCTGACGACGCTCGATCCAATTGGCTTTGCGTTCATCGTCATCTGGTTCGATGTCCGAAAAGATCGCGATCACCTCATTTCCCCCATTTTTGAAAATGCAGGATTAATGTTATGTCCCGAACATATACCCTGTGCTGTCTGCGCGGTTGCGCACGAGCTCTCCGGACACATTCAACGAGTCGCCGAAGATCTTGGAGCGAAAACTCCGAAGTCGCGTCGCTGAATCCTATAATTATTTCTTCGCCGGTAAACTGGTTATTACGTATCATGATGATTTTAGCGCTTTCGTCTCACAAGAATTATAGAAGGGTAATTTCACAGGGAAAAGTTGACGCGAGGGATATTATTAAAAGTGAGAATCGTAACCGGACAAATTGTGGAAAACTATTGGAATTGTGTGCGTCTCTCTGAAATTCAAATTACACCGATTATGAGCAGGAGCACGATATTTACCCGTGAAGTTACAGTGGTCGCGGCACTTTTTCTCCTCAGGGGTAAACTGCTTTTCGCAAATGTGGCAATTCTTTGCGCGCATATGACAATCGTGTTGCACTTGGGTAAGGTAAGAATTTGGGAGAGTGATAGTCAAAGCAAACTATTAGCGCGAGTGAAAGTTTACGGATTGTCGTCAACATTCCCCGACCTATCTAATTGTATTGAACATTCTCGGCCTATCTAATTGCGATGTCACCATCCGGTCGATTAACGCAAAAGAATGTATTCGAAGTACGTGGAAAATATTATTTTTCGCCTGGGGCAAACTATTGGCGCGAAAGTTTACGGGTAACGGCGAAAAATCAAAATGGCTATTCGTCCGACCAAGAAATAAATCACATTATCAAACTGTCTGACGATAAAAATCAAAATGGCCGCCCATCCGACTGAGCAAAAATCAAAATGGCCACCGTCAGACGGTAAGATCGGTCGATTATACTGGTGACATCATAGCGAAAATCATATTATCAAACTGTCGGACGATGAAAATCAAAATGGCCGCTGTCTGAATGGCTGCTCGTCAGACGGCAAAATCGGTCGATTATGCTGATGACGTCATAGCGAAAATCGTATTATCAAACTGTCGGACGATGAAAAATCAAAATGGCTGCTCATCCGGCTGAGCAAAAATCAAAATGGCTGCTCATCCGGCTAAGCAAAAATCAAAATGGCTGCTCATCCGGCTAAGCAAAAATCAAAATGGCTGCTCATCCGGCTAAGCAAAAATCAAAATGGCTGCTCATCCGGCTAAGCAAAAATCAAAATGGCTGCTCATCCGGCTAAGCAAAAATCAAAATGGCTGCTCATCCGGCTAAGCAAAAATCAAAATGGCTGCTCATCCGGCTAAGCAAAAATCAAAATGGCCGCTGTGTGAATGGCCACTCGTCTGACCACGAAGTATAGATACAAGGAGTCTGAACGTAATGTTGAACGAATGGTCGTAATTTAGGGGACAGATTTTTTTGCCGGTAGAGTGCGCCACTTTTTAAGAAGCACTTGTTTAAATTCTTACGCGGGAAGTCATGTTGCTATTGACACCTCTCTGGAAAAAAATATTCTGAGAAATGTGGAATTAAATACAAAGTTTTAGGATTTACATTTAACTTTTCTCTCCGTAGCACTTTTATTAAAACATTTGACTAGAAAATGCCCCCGCATTATTATGAAATTGTTAATTATTTTTTTTGTTAATTCTTTTTTATGCTCGTCACAGCCAACAAAAATTGATATATTTCTTGTCGTATCGTCATTTATATCAGAGATTGTTGAAGAATCATTATTTAATAGCAAGCTACAATTGTTTTCATTGTCGTCATTAGTATGTGATTTTGGCTCAGCTTTCTTCCTCAAATGAAATTTCTGGTATTCATACACATATACACTACCATCTTTTAAAATCTCTCGATCAGTTTTAATCACATTCTCTGGATTAAAGTGTAATTCGCAAATAAAACTGCTAGCTTTTAATTCTTGTCCCAAAGCTGAGCTCCATTTACTACGCAATTCAACATCCTTAAAAGTAATATATATTTTTATATTTAAGCACATAAATAAAAATATTTTTCAAATATTAGAAAACTACATAAATTTTAGAATTATTTGTTAATAACACAAATTTTCAATATTATTTTGAGGTTACTCACTTTTGGTGCTTTGAATAAAGCTACTTTCTCTACATTCTCACTTGCCTTTCGGCCACTAAGACAACCATGAACAGCACAACACCTACCCATTGTTTTCTTAAAATTAATTTTAAATAGATAAATTTTTATTTTATATTTAATTTAATTAATTTTAACATTCGCGAGCTAGTATATGGTGTATGTTTACGTGTAATAATAATAATAACAACGGTACGTCCTGAGTACTTGCGCAGCCAGTGGCAGAAAAGAGAACTATGATTTAGGTTTATTATTGCGTACATTAATACTGTGAAAACCCCGATACCGTTCAGACTCCTTGTATCTATACTCCGTGCGTCTGACTAAGCAAAAATCAAAATGGCCGCCATCAAAAAAATCAAAATGGCCGCCATCAAAATGGCCATCGAAACGGGGGGGGGGGGGGCACGCCGCCATGTTTGGATCGAGAACTCTCATAACCTATCTACTCCCCCTCTTCCATTACGGAAGATTTCTCTCGAACAAGACCTGGAGGGATGGAGAGAATCTCAACCAGAGGACAACACCTTAACTCAGATTAAGTCCTGGAAGGAAGCAGAGACCCGCCCAGACTGGCAGGATATATCTTCAGCCGAGCCAGACTTGAAAATTTATTGGGCTCAATGGGATTCTATCCTTTCAATTGACGGAATTTTATACCGAAAATGGGAATCTGCAGACTTGAAAGAAATCAGGTGGAAACTTTTGGTTCCTAGGAAACGAGTTCTAGAGATTCTTGCTCCTCACCATGATTCTCCTACAGGCGGACACTTCGCCTCGAATAAAACTCTGGGCAGAATACGCAACTTCTACTTTTGACCTCGTTGCCGGTCGGACGTCGAAGATTGGTGCCGAAGATGTTGAATCTGCACGGCAAAGGAATGACCTCGAGCTAAAGGACATAACTCTCTTCAAGTTTACAACGTGGGAGCTCCTTTCGAGAGAACAGCAATGGACATTCTCGGACCTCTCGCTACAACCTATACAGGAAATAAATATGTTCTGGTTATTGCAGACTATTTTACCAAGTGGCCCGAAGTGGTTCCACTTGCGAATCAAGAAGCTTCTACTGTAGCTCAAGCGTTCGTTAGAGAGTTTATCTGTAGACACGGACTTCCTTTAGAACTTCATACTGATCAAGGTCTGATTGAGCGTCTGAATTGAACTTCACTTCAATATTTGTCGTCCTTCGTAGAGTAGAATCAAAGAGACTGGGACTCCTGGATCCCTTTCTTCCTTTTATCTTACAGATCTGCGATTCATAAGACGACATAATAGACGCCAGCCCTCATGCTTACTGGAAGAAATCTTCGGCTTCGGTCAGATTTAGAAAAATGCCCTGTTCCTGTGCAAAGACAGCACTAAAAAGATTATGCCTCTCTTTTACAACAAAGATTAAAAGAAATTCATAGCCTTGCTAGAAGTAGAATTTCTATGGCTTCAGACAAATTAAAAACTCGTTATGATATTCGAGCTAGAGATTCAAAATTCAATCCCGGCGATTCTGTCTGGCTCTTCCAACCTTGAAGACAGAAAGGACGATGTGTAAAACGACAAAGAAATCGGGAAGGCCCTTACTTAGTGGTTAACCGGATCAATGATGTCGTTTACAGGATCCGAAAAAACCTTTACTCCAAGGCGAAAGTGGTACACCTGGACGGTCTTGCTCCATTTGAAGATCAACCCGAAACAGACTCTCCAAAACCTGGAACATCCTTCTAGGTTGGATCTTCAGACGTACACCCTTGTCATCTATGGTCGACTTAACTTTCTTTACAGTCAGTCATCGATTGGAAGAAGAATCTTCCTTTCGGAATTCATTTGAATAAAACTCGACCGCTTACTACTATTATTAAAGAGAATATCGGTTGCGGAAAATTAACTTTCACCGAGAGGTTTTTAGCAGATCGCCAGGTCTGTACACTTTTAGAACCTCTTGAGGAATATCGAGACGTCACTGGAATTAATCTTTTAGAATCGATGTATCAAGACCCAGATCGATATTGCTATCATTTTCAGCATTTCGCTCAGATGTTTATGTTAGGTAGGCATCTTCAAACAACTTTGTGACCCGTAAAGGTAATGGAGAGATCGATATTTAGTAGCAATTGTTTTATAGAAGCTCGCCGAAGATTGAGAAATTTTCGCGACTTCGAATCTCATTTATTGATGAAAAATTTCAATTTTCTGATTCGCTCGTCTGAGCTCAGAGTAGATTTGATTATTAATTAGCGAGTTTCCCCAGAAACTTCTTTCGCTCGAGTCAGTTCCCGTTCTCGTGAGGAAGAATCGAACATTTCTCTAGAGCTACTCAGAACTATTCATGAGGTTCGTGAGGATTGGTTGATAAAACAAACCGTTTCTTCTTTATTAGCTCCCGTCTTGGTTATCAATGCAGAATTCACAGCTGACCAAGTTTATTCTAATTTCTATGTCGCAATGTCACTCGGACAAGGTTAATTTTTGTGCCTTTGAATTCAATACTGAAGGAATTTTCTTTGAAGGTTTTTGGAGGAAAAATGTTTTTCCATGAATTTTGTTTCCTTCTAGAAATTTTCTTTTCTTGAATCGAGTTTTGTGTCGGTTAGGCTTTGGTTTCTTTAATGATATGAATAGGGCCACGATTATTTGTCGAGGTCGATGAGCGATTGCTTGTTTTTCACATTTTATTAACCTCAAGTGTCAGTTTTTGTGAGCACTTTTTCAGGTTATTTGACAAACAGCCTTTTCCTTCCGACCTTTTCCGATTCCTGAGGATGACTGGAGGCCTTCGTTTGAAGAACCACACGGAAATGATTCAGATAAGATCGTTTATTTTCTCTCTTAAATGAATAATTAATCCATCTTACTCATGCTTCTCCCAAATTCGCTTAGCGAACTTGGTTTGATCAGACACAACTCACATTTGTCCTCCCAAACTCTAGGGTGTGCTGTTTCTGGAAGAAGTCTTGGATTCAATCACCTATTCCTTTTTCCTGTCTACTGATGCTAATTCTCAGAAGGAATCAGCCTTTCCCGTCTGATTTACCTTGCCTAATCCCAGAGTTTTCCTGATTACGGTTTCCCGCCTCGTCGAACTCGTCTGTGTTTGATTCGCCGGTCTATCTTCCCTGAAGAGGATTGGATTTCCTTTTCAACTTCGATCCGGATAATTTTGATTTCTTCCAATTCATGTAGATACATAACACTGAACAACACTTACTTTTATAAAACAAGGCCCATAAAATTTTGAAATTCAGTTTAATGCTCATTTATCTGCTCAAGGTTTTCTGTGGATTACCTTGAGACTATGGGCAAATGCCAGATAGTAAAAAAAGGGATTCTTTAAAATTTTTAGAGCCGCAGCTCCAACTCACCTTCGAGCACTGACCGCTAGATCACTTTTTCAATTGTTTCATCTTTACCGAGTCGGGACGACTCTATTCCTCAGGGGGGAGTAGTGTTACAAGGGGTAAAATCACCCGTTTTGCCCCTTTTTAGTGATCTAGTAGTCATCATAGATAAAAGACGTTTATAAACCTCTAAAGTCTTTCAAAAGAATAAGGTTGCTGCGTCAACTAACATTATTGTAAAAACAGTCTTGTTTCACACTTTAAACTAGAAACACGTACCCTGCAATTAAACGCCTTTGATTTTGGCTTGATAATCAAACTCACGAATGCATATTTATTTTCGCAACGTCTAAGAACGTTACAATATGTTATATATGCATTTGGATATTTATTTTCATCATTGAATGCCACGAAAATTATATATTAAAATTATCAAATTCTTGTATATCTATACGAATTCGCGTTTATCATAGGGGGAAGGTATAATGTATTCCGAAGAGTAGGAATTCTCGACCTCGTATATAATCTATTATTGAATCTTGGTGATCGGTCAATTATGTAAACGTATTTTTGTTAACGTTTCGGCCCGGATATGGGCCCTCCTCAGAACGATTTATTTATTTAACTGTCAAGAACAACATAAATTTTTTATAAGAAAAGTACAATCAGACATTAAATACAGTAGATGTAATACTCTTAGGGCTATTATATATTATAGGTTAATGAGTACAATTTTGATGAATTGAAAAAAAGATAGACTTAGAGAGTTATTTACCTTTTTATAGTAAGCGGACTAAGATACAGTCGAATTCATAATTTACAATTTGTGGAGACAATGTTCTTTGAGTAACGGTAGTCATTGTCGGCTCCTCTGGTGGTTTAACGTGTAGGAGTTACAAGTTGGAGGTCATTAATTAAAAAGATTAAAAAACTATGTATCTTCACAGTCTATATGTCATTGTATTAAAAGGTTTTAAAGAGGTTTTTTTAGCAGTAAAATTAGTTTGCACAATGTCCGAGAAAGTGGAGCTGGGATCTTTATGACTATGTTTTCCATGTCTAACAAATATTTTTTTTGGTTGAACCGATTGGGTCAACTGGTGAATAACGACTGATGGGAGAAACAATTATGATCCAGAGTAAAGGTGAACCAAATATAAACATATGTACAAAAAAACAAAAAAAATTGAAAAGATTGAGATTGAAGAACGTTACACTGCTCTAACAAAACATATGACCAATAAAGAACATACTTTTAGCTACGACAATACAAACATCCTCTGTGAAGAACCCAATTATTATAAAAGGCTATTACTAGAAATGTGCAATATTGTAGGACACACTAATTCCGTTAATCTTAGACAAGATGTTGAACATTTAAGTAATATTTACAAACCACTAATCTCCGCCCACACACCACATATTGTTTAACCTTAACTAGACATATAAAATTAGTGTCCTCATAGCACAGTTTTTTTACATAATTTTTTTTTACATAATAATTTTTTTGTTTTTTTGTATATATGTTTATATTTGGTTCACCTTCACTCTGGATCATAATTGTTTCTCCCATCAGTCGTTATTCACCAGTTGACCTAATCGGTTCAACCAAAAAAAATATTTGTTAGACATGGAGAACATAGTCATAAAGATCCCAGCTCCACTTTCTCGGACATTGTGCAAACTAATTTTACTGCTAAAAAAACCTCTTTAAAACCTTTTAATACAATGACATATAGACTGTGAAGATACATAGTTTTTTAATCTTTTTAATTAATGACCTCCAACTTGTAACTCCTACACGTTAAACAACCAGAGGAGCCGACAATGACTACCGTTACTCAAAGAACATTGTCTCCACAAATTGTAAATTATGAATTCGACTGTATCTTAGTCCGCTTACTATAAAAAGGTAAATAACGCTCTAAGTCTATCTTTTTTTCAATTAATCAAAATTGTACTCATTAACCTATAATATATAATAGCCCTAAGAGTATTACATCTACTGTATTTAATGTCTGATTGTACTTTTCTTATAAAAAATTTATGTTGTTCTTGACAGTTAAATAAATAAATAGTTCTGAGGAGGGCCCATATCCGGGCCGAAACGTTAACAAAAAATACGTTTACATAATTGACCGATCACCAAGATTCAATAATAGATATATAATGTATTCCCACGCAGAAAAATAATCGTAAATAAAATTTAATGTACGTATGTATAATACATATAGCCATGCAGAATTATCCATACCCAATGCATTCTATTCATTATTATATTATAATGAAGATGTATGCGTACATGTACAATGTACATACGATAATTTTCAGGTAATTTCCAAGAACTATCATATAAAAAATCACTGAGAAAATCGAAGAGGGTCAACGGTTTTGATTCACCGAGTTCACGTGGGAATTCCCATATATAGTGTAGTTTATGATTTCTAATTTCAACCCTGAAAACACTAAGTAGTATTCTTTTGGAGCGTTGCATAATGGCATGCAGAGTAAGTAAAATGCAATATCAATAGTGATCCTTATACTATATGAGGCGATGGCTTAATTCCTGCGAGCTGCTCGAAAGTTGAATTCAAATTGAATCATTCGTTTTGCTATAAATAATATATAGATAGATCATTTCAGATGTTATTGAGAATAATACAACTTCAACGAATATCATAAGAATTACCTTGGAAATTTCACGGGTTATGTTACCCTGTAATAGAATCAAGGGTTCACCGCCAACCTTTCACATATTATATTTTCGCGTTGAGATCCAAATTTTAGAGTTTACCCTCAAGAAGAGTTAGGTGTATCCCTTGGGGTCGCAGAAGACAATCCCCGCAATGTTGATAGTTCACCCTCACATTTACCATCAATGAAATTTTACTGATATGAATCACCCTCATCGTCGAAGGTGTACCCTCAACGTCGAGGGTTCACCTTCATATCTTGGGGATTGAACCCTCAATTGTTAGGAATTAACCTTCATCGTTGTGGGTTTACCTTCAACGTTGATGCTTCACCCTCAACGTCGAGGATTCACCTTCAACTCTTGAGAATGAATCTTCAATTGTTGAGGGTTAATCTTCAACTGTTGGAGATAAGCCGTCCATTAATGATGGTTAACCTTCAGTTTTTGGGGGTAAACCCCCAAATTTAGGGGTTTATCCTCAACTTTCAGAGTAAACCCCTAAATTTTGAGGCTTACCCCCAAAAATTGAAGGTTTCATTCCGTCAGGGTAAAAAAAACGGATTGTCAATCATCAGTATAATGTAAACACGCGGGATCCAGATAGATCGGCGTTGGCTCATCACTTATTGGTTGAAGGGCACAGTTTTGATTTCAATAATGTAAAGATTATAGACAAACGAACTAACTGGCATAAGAGGATCATAAAAGAAATTATCCACATCTTTAAAAACAACACCGCCAAAAAAAGAACTGACATTGAAAATTTAAGTTCTCTCTATTCTGACATCATATAAATTGTCAAGAGGAAATGTATCCACTGTTATGTAAACAATTCACCAACATACCAACAAATACATAAATAAATGTATGACTCTCAAAGATAGTTGTTATAAATATTTGTTTGACTAAAATGTACGCTTGGAAAAATCGCGTCGCTGTTTTTTACACTTTAAAGTTTGGTTGGTCATCCCATTGTATATTTACCCAACATACATCGTTACGATCAGATATTTACCGCTGGTATTTTTCCTGTTTTCCTTTTCTTGGTTTTTAATTTTTTGTTTTTTTGGCATATATTGCCTCGATACCGATATATTTCTTCTTATAAAATAATTTTAAATCTAAGTTTACTGTCTTCATGCTTCCTCCTGTTTTTATTTTTATTGTTATTTTTATCTTATATTTTTTATCTTATTCTCCCTCTGTTACCTTGTGTTTTCACTTGTTCGTAGATGTGGTCAATAAATCAATATTCGTTTTGAGGGGGACCTCCACTCGGGCCGAAACGACAACAATTTTTCGATTGTTCTGTTTTAATGACCTCCATAACCAAGATTACCATTTCAATTCATAGTTGTTATAATTATGATTAAGAGAATAAGCTTGTCAGTATAGTCATGTGGGTAGTCACTTCCTTCTTGAAAACTATGAAACAAACATCATAAGTGCTAAGGAATGTCGATATACGTAAGTTCGGAATAATTTAATTTTGCACAGCAGTTCAATAATAAGATTAAACAGTGGCATTTTTGTACATTAGTAAAATTGTAAATACCATATAGTTCTTATGTAAAATCTGTTATTCATTTTACATTAAAGAAACCTAATGATGGTAGGCGGGGCCTGCCGAAACGTCGTGTAAAAGCATAATCGAGTGCGAATAGTGCATCATTTCATCCTTGACCGTCGCCCAGCTATATTGAATTTATACACACAGGGTTACACAATTCAGCCAACTAAATAAGCTGAAGGAATACTTTTTTCCCTACTTTTTTCAGTCCTAAAAGAACCAAGTGGTACGTTCGGTCCAATTGTGCAACTGACATTGTTTCGAACAGATAATGTGTACATAGAAGTATCAAAGTCTAGTAAACTGACTTCGAGCATGAACGGGTGATAAATTCCATGATTGTTCGCGTTTGGAAATGAAAAAGTAGTGCGTCCAGTAGTAAATATCATATTACTGTATTCTCAGAACATTTTGAAACTTGGTTGCAATATGTTTTTTTTCCCAACGTTGTTCAAAAAGTGTACTATTGATTGATTCATGGAGTGGCCACTGTCCTGTATCTGTACGTTAGGCAATACCTCCGAATGTAGACGTTACATTGAAAACTATTCCTAAAGGAACAACCGGAAAGATTCAACCCCTTGACGTTTACGGTTTCAGGGTGTGGAAAAATCTCATCAAACATTTCTCTGACAGTGTTTCGTTGATGAATTCTGATCTAAATTTTCATTTGAGAAATAATATTAATAAACTGCAATCCCTGACTCACAATCAATTAATTATTGAGAACAACTATAATGTTGCCTTTATCTGACATTAAGAACAATAAATTTTCGTTATCTTTCTGGAAGGTTTTGGTTTCTTTGATTTTATCAAGAATATCAGTGTCGAATTTTTTAAGAGAAGGAGTGTTTTTAAACTTTATTATTGCATTAGTAAATTGAAGTCTAGCCTGATTTCGAATATCTTGAGAAACAAAAGAGATGTTGGATTCAAAGTCAGATATGAGTTTATTGGTTGGAATATCTGTATGCTCAAAGGGGATACCATATTTTGGTCCCATTTTTAAAACGTCAGCTACATTGTCAGGTAATTCTATATTACTAAGGTTGACTATCCATTTGTCGTTGGTCAAGACAGACAGTTTAGATGAACGAAATTTCTTGATATTCCTGAGATTGGCTAGTTTGTTGATATTAGAAGCTTTATGAGCAGCGAAGGAGAATTCTAATTTTGAAAATTGAGCGTCGAAGAATTTTTTTCCACAGCGAAAGGTAATTCTGTTGAAATATCATTCTCGAGCGCAAGTACAGTGTCTTGCGATTTGATAATGGCAGCATGAAAATCACCGAACTCTAAATTACGCAACAACCTTTGAAATTGGTATACATAGAGGTGAAATTTGGTTATCGACTTGGATGTATTAAAATTAAATCTATTAGAGGTCAACTTAGGGAATCTTAAATGGGTTGGTAGAACCTCCAGTTTCTTACACTTGAGGAGAAAGATGCGATGATTTATCAACTTTGACAAGGCCTCAGATGTGATAGTCTAACGCTGAAGCTTCTGCACCACAACCTTCCCATATGCGAGTGCAAGATCATGGAAGAACCCCATATTTCCCTCGTTTTATTCCAATGATATGATGAATAATATTTTCTGGACCTCGATAATGTTAACATAAATTGTTTTCCTTGGATATGAACGTCGTAACGGAGAACCAAACAAAAAAAAATTCTTTCCTCCTTCTTAATAAACATATACATGAAAAACACAATTCTATTGTGTCTGTTTGTGATTCTGATAATAATATCTGAGTAGCCGTTACAACCAACAATCTCAAAAACTTTGTCTCTAATTTTTGGGTAAAAATGTACATAATTTATCGTCCTTGTTTGATTCAGGTAAAGATTTGCTACCCTTGGATAAGCATTCTTGCGTCGTTTATGAAATTACACGAAGAATGTAATATGTTATACATAGGACGAAATAGTAGGCAGTTGCATACCAGAATCAAGGAACACATACGACATATTCTTGAGCATGAGGATGATTATGTAGCTTGTAACGTGGTATTTTTGGTGCGCGTTCCAAACGGCTCCCCGAACCCTAGACGAAATTTGACATTAGGGATCCCGCGATCAGACCGCTAAACATTTAATAAAAGAGCGCCAGGACGAAGTTCACGCATCCGATACTCTGAGGGGGGACAGTTTACGGTCTAGTGAATACGACTTTTCAGGATTTTTGTTTATTTTTTTTTGTTTCGAGTAAATGCGACACCATACACGGGATCGGCAGCAAAATTCAACAGATTGTGGTTTAGTAAAGTAAGGCTCCAGCTAAGCATCTCTAGACGTCAGGTTCGATTCCTGGCTCCGTCGTTAATTTTTCGAAATCACCAATTTTTCGAATATATCTATCTACAAAATTCAACAGAGTTACAGGACTATAGTCGCGGAGGATCGCGACGAGAAGAGGGCCTCGCACGAGGCTACGGAGAGAGTACCAACGTAGAGCTCTGCCGCGAGGGAAACCAAGGCGGACGAGATTCCCGTTGGTGGCCGGCGAGCCGCAGCCTCCCCTCACCACGCTGACGTCAGGCAACCTCAGGAAGCCGTCACCATGCCACTGTCGAATAATGGGCCACCGGAGAATTGGACAGGCAATCAGCGTTCCGCAACAGTGTGAGTCGACCATAGCGATAAGTTAGGCTATAAGAATTTCGTAAAGCGAACCCCAGTTAGAGCGGAAGAATTTTTCACGACGAATAGCGCCTATGTTCGAGGCATGTTCGAATTTCGGTTCCGATCAGCGAAGCTGGACACTTGAGTCCTGGCGACCGTCCGCGTTGTTGAGGAAAGAAAACATTAAAGTCAAGTTAAAGTGTATCATGGCCGGAAACGCAGTTGACGATTTCTTGGTATGACTACGAGGCGGTGAGAGCTATTAATTCTTCGCGAACATATATCGAGTACTATTAAGATCGGCACACCGATCAAACGGTTGGCCAAGTAGTAGTTGCCGTAGTGGAGCACTCGAAATTTGTTTGCCGATCTCCTGCTTTGATGTCCGTAGCCTGAGTTCTCGCGATAACGTGGGGAGTAACGCTTGGTTTGCGTATGGCTGAGAGTAGAGTCAGGGTTTTGAGTCGAGTCACGATTGTTTCAAATTGATTGCAGCCCAATTCCGCTGCACGGGGTCTTGTCGAGTCAGCCTAGGTAAAAGTGTCACCTCTCGTGCAGGTCGCGGATCGTCATGCGTGAACGCTCGGGTAAGCGGAGCAATTTGTAAACGTGGAGGAACTGATGAATAAGAATTCTCGACCTCGTATGTAATCTATTATAGAATCTTGGTGATCGGTCAATTAAGAAAACGTATTTTTAGTTAACGTTTCGACCCGGATATGGGCCCTCCTCAGAACGATTTATTTTTTAACTGTCAAGAATAACAAAAAGATTTTTTATAAAATAAATAATAGTACTAGAAGTAATCAGACTTAAATATTGTAGATGTAATACTCTTAGAGCTATTATATATTGTTGATTAGTAAGAACCTTATGATTAATTGAAATAAGGATGTCTTTAAGTGTTATTTACCTTTTGAATTAAGTAAGTGGACTAAGATGTAGTCGAATTCACAATTACAATTGGTGGAGACAGTGATCTTTTAAGTGAAGGTGGACAATGTCAATCTTCAAGTTATTTTATATGTGGAAGTTAATGGTTGGAAGTCATTAATTAAAAAGATTAAAGAAAAGGTTAAAAGGTTATTAAAGAAGGTCTTTTGAGCAATAAAATTAATTCACAGGTGTCAAAGAAGTGGAGGTAGGCTCTTTATAATTAAGTTCCACATGTCTAACGAAATATTGTTGGTTGAACCAATTGAGTCAACAGGTGAATAACGACTGATGGGAGAAAACAATGTAATCCAGAGTGAAAGTGAACCTATTATAAACAATTATACAGAAAAAAAATAAATATTTTGTAAGAAAAGTTATGTAGAAAGGACTGTATAATGGGGACAAAAAAATTTTTTTTGTATGTAGTTAAGGTTAAACAATATTTGTTGTGTGGGCGGAGATTAGAGGTTTGTAAATATTACTTAAATGTTCAACATCTTGTCTAAGATTAACAGAATTGGTGTGACCTACAATGTTGCACATTTCTAATAACAGTCTTGTATAATAATTGTGTTCTTCACAAAGGATGTTTGTGTTGTCGTAATTAAAAGTGTGTTGTTTATCGATACTATGTTTCGTTAGAGCTGTGTGACGTTCTTCAATCTCATGTACGTTGCGTTGGTGTTCCCTAATTCTAGTGTTGAGATGTCGACCAGTTTGACCTATGTAGACTTGATTGCAATCATTGCATGGTATTTTATACACGACATTAGATCGTTTGCCCATGGGGATCTTGTCTTTTCCTGTATCAAAAACTAGTTGTAAATCTTTTGAATTTTTTCCAACAAACTTGACATTATATTTGGCGAATAAGCGGTTAAGTGACTCAAAGAGACCAGATACATATGGGATGGGGATATATGTAGTAGCGGGTCTATTGTTATCTTCAGCGGGAGCAGAGTCAATATTATTGTCAGGTATGTTGTTGATGTAGGTGCGTCTCTTATTAATTTGTTGGTGTAATAGGCCTTGAGGGTAATCATTCCATCTAAGTATGTTGTACTCGTATATGAGCGACAGGTTTTTTTCCTGGAACTCTGTACTAGCTAGTTTGATAGCTCGGTCAACTAGGTTAAAGATGGTGCCTATTTTGAAGGACAAAGGATGGTGAGAATTAAAATTCAGGTATCTTTGTGACCAAGTTTTTTTGTGAAACCAATCTGTCTTGATATTATTATTGTTGTGTATCAACAATACGTCTAAGAAACTGATGGCGTTATTTTCTTCTGTTTCGATAGTAAATTGTAATCTTGGATGGTACCGGTTAAAAATATTGAGGGTGTGATCTATTTTTTCGTTTGGAACGGCAGTAAGAATATCATCCACGTATCGAAAATAGAACGGTAAATCAAAACCAAGATCATTAATGCAAGACGTTTCCAAGTCTTCCATGACCAGGTCTGACAGGATTGGGGAGAGAGGAGATCCCATAGGCAAACCAAACTGTTGTGCATAAGTATCGTTATTAAATTTAAATATTGCGGAGTCAAAACATATTTTTAAGGCTTTATCAAGTTCAATAAGGGGAATTGGGATCTTATTTTCCAGAGAAGCCCACCGGTTGTTTACTGCACGCAATGCGAGATCTGTAGGAACGTTGGTAAAGAGTGAAATTACATCTAGCGATATTAACGTATAATTGTTCGGGATAATCAATGTTTTAATTGTATCAACTAAGAAAAAGCTATCTTTAACTCTCGAGATGGGAGGTGTGATGTTGGTGGTGAGCCATGAATTGATTGTCTTGGCTAAGGTATAGGTCGGGCTATTGACAAATGAGACGATTATTCTTAAAGGGACATCCTCTTTGTGAATTTTTGGAAGCCCATATGCGCGTGGAGGGACACTGTTGTACGTAGAAATGCTTCTATGTAGGTTTTTGGTTATTAGTTTGGAGGTAAACCAATTAAAAGTGAGCTTATTCACCCTAGTTTCTAGGGAGTTACACAAATCATATCTAGCAATTCTATAAGTACTGGTGTCAGAAAGCTGCTGTCTCATTTTTTTGTTATACGAGTCTCTATACATAGCAACCGACGTATTGCCTTTGTCAGCTTTTAAAAACGTAATTTCAGGGTTATTTTTTTTTAAATTCATGGTGTCCCGCATTTTTTGATCAGTGACATAATTATTGATGTTGTTTTTGGGGTACTTTGGGAAAACGAGTACACGGTTAGTGAAATCGGATCTAACTTGATTCCTTGACTCATTAGGAAAACTCGTAATTTTTTCTTCAAAATTGGAAATGAGGTTGAAGACCGGAAGATCACGTTTGTTGTATGTTCTTCCGAATTTGTGACCTAGTTGTACTATTTCAGTAACATTTTCTGGAATAGGAGTATCAGTTAGATTTATTAACCAGTTATTTTTTCCAATTGAATACGAGTCTTTGTGTTTGTTCAAAGATTTTTTTTGAGCAACTAAATTAGTGAATTTGATGATATTCCGGTTTTTTATAGCCATGAATTTATTGTTTAGCATCCGATGTTGGGATTCAAAAAATTTATTTCCCAAAGTTCTCCCTAGTTTAGGGTTAATTTGTTCTGCGAGGTTAATCATTGTCTTTTCAGAGTTGATAATGTGTATGTGAACATCATTGATTTCTAACTTCAATAGCGATATTTGGAACTCAGTTGTGAGTTGTTTCCCCAAAGTACCCCAAAAACAACATCAATAATTATGTCACTGATCAAAAAATGCGGGACACCATGAATTTAAAAAAAAATAACCCTGAAATTACGTTTTTAAAAGCTGACAAAGGCAATACGTCGGTTGCTATGTATAGAGACTCGTATAACAAAAAAATGAGACAGCAGCTTTCTGACACCAGTACTTATAGAATTGCTAGATATGATTTGTGTAACTCCCTAGAAACTAGGGTGAATAAGCTCACTTTTAATTGGTTTACCTCCAAACTAATAACCAAAAACCTACATAGAAGCATTTCTACGTACAACAGTGTCCCTCCACGCGCATATGGGCTTCCAAAAATTCACAAAGAGGATGTCCCTTTAAGAATAATCGTCTCATTTGTCAATAGCCCGACCTATACCTTAGCCAAGACAATCAATTCATGGCTCACCACCAACATCACACCTCCCATCTCGAGAGTTAAAGATAGCTTTTTCTTAGTTGATACAATTAAAACATTGATTATCCCGAACAATTATACGTTAATATCGCTAGATGTAATTTCACTCTTTACCAACGTTCCTACAGATCTCGCATTGCGTGCAGTAAACAACCGGTGGGCTTCTCTGGAAAATAAGATCCCAATTCCCCTTATTGAACTTGATAAAGCCTTAAAAATATGTTTTGACTCCGCAATATTTAAATTTAATAACGATACTTATGCACAACAGTTTGGTTTGCCTATGGGATCTCCTCTCTCCCCAATCCTGTCAGACCTGGTCATGGAAGACTTGGAAACGTCTTGCATTAATGATCTTGGTTTTGATTTACCGTTCTATTTTCGATACGTGGATGATATTCTTACTGCCGTTCCAAACGAAAAAATAGATCACACCCTCAATATTTTTAACCGGTACCATCCAAGATTACAATTTACTATCGAAACAGAAGAAAATAACGCCATCAGTTTCTTAGACGTATTGTTGATACACAACAATAATAATATCAAGACAGATTGGTTTCACAAAAAAACTTGGTCACAAAGATACCTGAATTTTAATTCTCACCATCCTTTGTCCTTCAAAATAGGCACCATCTTTAACCTAGTTGACCGAGCTATCAAACTAGCTAGTACAGAGTTCCAGGAAAAAAACCTGTCGCTCATATACGAGTACAACATACTTAGATGGAATGATTACCCTCAAGGCCTATTACACCAACAAATTAATAAGAGACGCACCTACATCAACAACATACCTGACAATAATATTGACTCTGCTCCCGCTGAAGATAACAATAGACCCGCTACTACATATATCCCCATCCCATATGTATCTGGTCTCTTTGAGTCACTTAACCGCTTATTCGCCAAATATAATGTCAAGTTTGTTGGAAAAAATTCAAAAGATTTACAACTAGTTTTTGATACAGGAAAAGACAAGATCCCCATGGGCAAACGATCTAATGTCGTGTATAAAATACCATGCAATGATTGCAATCAAGTCTACATAGGTCAAACTGGTCGACATCTCAACACTAGAATTAGGGAACACCAACGCAACGTACATGAGATTGAAGAACGTCACACAGCTCTAACGAAACATAGTATCGATAAACAACACACTTTTAATTACGACAACACAAACATCCTTTGTGAAGAACACAATTATTATACAAGACTGTTATTAGAAATGTGCAACATTGTAGGTCACACCAATTCTGTTAATCTTAGACAAGATGTTGAACATTTAAGTAATATTTACAAACCTCTAATCTCCGCCCACACAACAAATATTGTTTAACCTTAACTACATACAAAAAAAATTTTTTTGTCCCCATTATACAGTCCTTTCTACATAACTTTTCTTACAAAATATTTATTTTTTTTCTGTATAATTGTTTATAATAGGTTCACTTTCACTCTGGATTACATTGTTTTCTCCCATCAGTCGTTATTCACCTGTTGACTCAATTGGTTCAACCAACAATATTTCGTTAGACATGTGGAACTTAATTATAAAGAGCCTACCTCCACTTCTTTGACACCTGTGAATTAATTTTATTGCTCAAAAGACCTTCTTTAATAACCTTTTAACCTTTTCTTTAATCTTTTTAATTAATGACTTCCAACCATTAACTTCCACATATAAAATAACTTGAAGATTGACATTGTCCACCTTCACTTAAAAGATCACTGTCTCCACCAATTGTAATTGTGAATTCGACTACATCTTAGTCCACTTACTTAATTCAAAAGGTAAATAACACTTAAAGACATCCTTATTTCAATTAATCATAAGGTTCTTACTAATCAACAATATATAATAGCTCTAAGAGTATTACATCTACAATATTTAAGTCTGATTACTTCTAGTACTATTATTTATTTTATAAAAAATCTTTTTGTTATTCTTGACAGTTAAAAAATAAATCGTTCTGAGGAGGGCCCATATCTGGGTCGAAACGTTAACTAAAAATACGTTTTCTTAATTGACCGATCACCAAGATTCTATAATAGATAAACGTGGAGGAAATTGCGATTAGAGATTGAGTCGGATACGTTGCGATAAGCGTGATACGATTATCGTTGAGAAACGCGTAATTGCGAATAATAATTAGAGGTGCGATTAGCGCGTCGAATAAGGCTTAGTTTTAGTTGTTGCCCTTGTGGGCTATCATTGTAGTTGGCGATTAATGCTGCACTTAGTAGAGGACGATCGTGGTTAGCGCGTCGGGTCAGATTTTGTTTTTGGTTTTATTGTTTATTATTAAAGGCAACGACTAGCGCACGTAGCCTTAAGTTTCTTTTAAATTAGGTTTTTGAAGTGAAAACTTCTTTAGCGGCGCTTGGCACTTTTGTAGATGGGTACAAAATGTTAAATTCGCGTCAGATTCGTAGCGCGTCAAATTCGTAGCGCGTCAGATCCGTAGCCTGATCGAAAAAGCGTAAGACGGATGGAGAGGGGGTAATATCCCCCTCTCTTTCTACCGTACGGGGAAAATGTATGCCTGCTCCGTCTGTCTCGTTTAAGTGGCGCTGGGCGCCTGCACGTGTGTATTTGTACTACAGCCTGCTACGCACATCCACAGATGGTGACTGCTGATGGGTCAATCGTTTGTATACTTGTGAAATTCGTGTATATAAAGTGCTTATAAGATAGAAATGGAAGAAAGTGCATTAATTAACAAAAAAAGGGACGAAGAAATATCGAAAGAAAATAAGTGAGTACTTTATAAAAATATACATATGTACCTACACATTATAGATGTAATATTTGTAATATGTTGATAGGTTATAGCGTTAACCTATATGTACGCGCGACAAATTTCAGCGACATATTTGAGGGAAATCGTTTCTTTTTTAATAATAAATTAAAGCAATGCGCGCGAGACTCATTGGTTCTTGATATTAGGAGTATCAATTGTGATACTGACCACATTGGCTTATCCAGTGCTTTGCTAATCGAGTGTGAAAACGTGTATTACGTATAAAATCATAAAAAATACGATACCAAACAAATAATTTCAAATGAAAATAAATGAAATAAAATAATAATAAATAATCTTCATTTTTCAGAAAAACAAAAGAAAAAAAGGAATAAAAATCGGAAATATCAATGTGCATGGCGTCAGCGTCGAAAAAATTCGACAAAAAAAAGATTCGGAGGAAGAAAAAGAAGAAGAAAAAAGAAAAACACATCGTGAAAATCAAAGGGCATATTATTTATGTAATATAAATTGTCATGTTTGTCTACGATAGCGCAATAAATAAATATTGTATTTTACCACATAAATGATAGTACTTTTATACTGATAAATAAAACAATTCGTGCGAAATTATTCCCTAACCATTCCAACATATTCAAAAATGCACAACGTTGATATTTAATTTTTCACTTCTGCCGGCACTCCCGGAGTGCAACCCGTCCTTTTTTTTGAGATCTAAGTATTTTATTTCGAATTATTCTTTCTTTTGTTTTGCATCATCGTGGGCGTGAAACATATTATTTTATTTTCTTTTATTTTGTTAAATAACGTGGTTGTCGAGTGTCTCGCACTTTCTCCTCAAGAATTACCCCTCCCCTCTCCGCGGTACTGAGCTACCGAGTTAATTGTCGAGGTATAGCGATTTAATGATTTCGAGGTGTGTCAATCACGCCAGGCGCCCAACAAAATTTCGCGATATTGTTTTTAGATCTAGGTCACATCGTGGGCCGCCAAATTATTGTGTACGCGGTAAGTTCTCGGTCATTTTCTCCAAGTGGTCGAGGTACGGAAAAATACACGTCACAAGCTCTAACGAGACATTCTATTAAATTTGATCATGCCTGTTGAGCCTTTTTATTACAAACGGTTGTTAGAAATATGTTACGTCGTTGCAGATCCCAATGCTGTCACTCTAAGACAGGATATTGAACATCTCAGTGCAAATTACACTCTGGTGATACATAGACCAAAACCACTAATTATCGATTGAGCTTGCTTTCTACCTTATCTCATATCATATTTACGTATCTATTTAACTCGTTGTGTGATTGCCTTTGTTTCTTACTACTTTGCTGATTTCGCGCTCTTTCCGCTTTCACGCTGGAGGATATATTTGTGGAAAATGCTTCTTAGTTTCAAAATTTTCTGCTGTGTCTGTTAAAATAATTTTTAATAAACTAGGATGAACGCTTGGGAGATATATATCGTGCTTTTTACCACTATAATGGCTTTTACCCTGTTTTGTTTTATTTGTAATTTGTTGTTCGTTTTTTCATTCATGAAATGTGTAATATTCTACGTCATTATCAGGTAATCCTCATTGAAAAATGTTATGCTTGCACATCGCCTTTACTCTCATATTGCTACTTTAGAAATTGAAATTTAAGTTTTTCCATTCCTTTTACCAATTATTCTTTTCTCGTCAAACATGTTTGTTTTAAATAAATAATCGTTCTACGGAGGGCCCTCACTCGAGCCGAAACGTCAACAATTTTTATGGATGTTCCGTTACTGACCTTCATATCCAAGAAAAACGATTTATGTCAACATTATCGAGGCCAAAAAAATATTATTCAGCAATTAATTTCATTGAAATCCGAACAGTTTTTTAGTTGTAAATTTTTTTTAACTTTTAACGTGTATAATTTCTGACTTTTCAACCCAGTCGTAACCGGGCAGAACGCAGTTTTCATCATTCGCTATAAGAATTATTCTCCAATTGGTTTCATTCAAATATCTCAACTGGAAGTATGCGAAACTATGAAACTACTACTGGGGATGCCCAACTTTGGGGGTTGATTTCACCACTTTAAATCGTTTATCCGCCGATAAAAAAAACACGTGTCGCTTAGATTCCGATGAAGAATAACATATCCTTAAATTGGCGAAATTGGGCGTGGATACCTCAGGCAGTTTTCTTATCAGTGACTAGTACGGCTTTTACGAGCAAGCGTTCTCAAAACTGCGGTAAATGTTACAGCATAGGTTCGACTCTCTTATTCCCATTAGCGAATAATTACGGAATTCATGAACCGTTTTTATCTAAAGCAAGTTCACCTGACTTTAGTAGTCCTATGTACACATAATATGTTCGAAATATTGTCTGTTGCACAATTGGACCAAATATACCACTTGATTTTTTGAAAGCCAAAAAAAGTGGGGAAGTTTATTTTTAGCTGATACAGTTAACTGAATTATGGAACTGTGTGTAGTAGAAGGAATCGACTACACTAGACATCTCACCCTATTTTCTCCTTCGACACTTACAGCATTAGCCATGTTGAATTCCAAAATTTCACGGTCAGAACCGATTAAAGTGATCTCACAAACCCCTGAAATATTCGGTTCTGCAAGATTTCGCGAAATTAACTCTGCAAGAGGGCGGTCGGGAATTCGAGCGTGTAGTTTATGTTATTTATCTAACCAAATGTCATCTCAACGAATTAGCTCCTCCATTGTTGCTCAGAAAGAGTTTTGTTATATTACATAAGACTAACTGAAGAAAAAATAGAACCAATTCATCGGGAACTCAGTTGTACGTGTATAGGGGTAAGTTCATCCTCTATGTGATTTTATTTCGAGAAACGCAAGAACATATACCCCCTCCTTTTTTCTGCGTTTCCATCTGCAATTAATTGCATACAAATATGGACAAAAGTTTTTTGGTTACATATAATTTGTTTCTTTCAATCCGCTGTAATGGTCGGCTTATCGATGCCATAGCGATGGACAGCTTACGCCACACATGAACAAATGCGACGACGACTAACATCGCCGAGGACGAAGATGAAAGACCACGACCAACGTTAGACATTCGCCGATGACAGAATCGACCAATGATCGACAGATATGGACATCACAGCAGCCGCACACATATGTGCATTACCCACCAACCGCGTTTCACGCTTTCAGGGCGTTGCCTATGCCTCGACGAGCGCGCGCGAACAGAGACTCACGATTTTCCTTCTTATTTCCTCATTTTTTAAGATAATTAGATTCTTAGGGGGTCATTTTGAAGATAAAAAATAGATCTGTGTCGCTTCTTTTGCCGAATTTTCGATTTCGCTTTCAGATTTGCGAAAAACGTACTTGAAAGTACGTTATCTTTGAAGTGAAACACAGCGGACAGTGAATTTTTTTTCGGAATTCGGCGAAAGAGGCGACACAGATCTATTCTTTATCTTTAAAATGACTCTCTAAGAACCAAATTATCTTCAAAAATGAGGAAATGAAAAGGAAAATCACGAAGCATAAAACAGTAAATTTTTCGCGCCAAAGGCGGGCGGCTGCTAGCGCCACGATCGCGTTGGCCGGCGACCTTGCGAATTGCAGGCGAGGAGAGTAGACTCAAACCCCCCCACTACAATTCCCCTCGTTCGAACCCTCGTCGCTCGGCACGTGGATAGTGTTCCGCGCTTTCATTTTTGCTTGTGTTTTTCTACCGTGTTTTTTATTATTTCGAGTCAGTATTTATTCCCGCGATGGCTAAGAAGAGAAGGAACCTGTCTTTGAAGAAGGAGAAACGACCCGGCATAAAGATTTTGGCAAATTTCAGGAAAAAATTAGGTAAATCGAATTATTTATATGATTGATGTCGCATCCTCTCCGACTTCGAGATTCAATCACTTGTGTACGAACAATTGCAGGGCTTTAATCCAAGAAGGTACTTTCAAGAGCCGATATTGCTGTTCATAAAAGCCATATAAATTCATTGTCAAGTTTTTTATACATACGAAAATATAAACTAGAATGCATTGTGACGTATGGTACTAGCCCGGTTTGCATTAGTCGCTAAAATATGTCATCAATTTGTTACGTGTTCATGTTAAATGATCGAAATCACTATTCGGCAATTTGCATTAGTGTTTACACTTTGTCGATCATACGGAATATTCTCATCACTTATTGTGACTACCTAAGTGTCCAAGGTAAAATTACAAGGTATCTGGCAGAATGTTCCATACGAAGTAAATACGGCGCGTACGTATTAGGCCACTAAAATACGCGCGTTTTGTTTTTAGAAATGAACTTGACCTAATTCTGGGGTAATCATACATGCATACTAGGGTGGGCCAGAAAAATCGACTATTTTTATTTTTACTTGGTACTCTGAAAACTTGATTGGTAGAGACCTCAAAAATATTCTCTCCAAGTATGAGCTCTTAATTTTAATAGGAAGGTCCTCCGCCTCGCAGTTTTCTATTTTTTTCTTATGGTGAGGAAGAAAAATACATATCTCAGTATCTACTATTTATAAAAAAAAAATGTGTACCACATTTTCGTAGGAAATTGAATTCTCTATAGAAAAGGTCTCTTACAATTTTTTTGTATACTTCACTGTTCAGAACATATTCACCGTCAAACTTCAATGCATACTATTTTCAACAGTGGCGTTAGTTGCACAAGACAAACAGACGAAGCGATAGGATTTAACACATAAATCCTCTCGAGCAAAACATTTTATGTGTAATTTGTGAAAAAAAGTTCTAAAATGTTCTCTGAACAAACGCCATAAAAATAATTAAGAGCATGATTGGGATTTCAACATATTAAAAAAAAAATTTGTAAAGATAGTAAAAAAAAATATAAATTACGAAAAGTTTTTGGAACAAAGAACTTCTATAGTAGTTACTTTGACGACAGAAACTGAAATTTGTACAAATTTTCCCGAAACTCACGAATTAAATTGAAATTGTTTGAATTATTAACAAAAAACTGTTAAAAATAGTGTGCATTGAAGTTTGACAGTGAATATCTTCTGAACAGTGAGGTATACAAAAAAATTGTAAGAGACCTTTTTTGTAAAGAATTCAATTTCCTATGTAAATATGAGTTGTGCGTATTATAATGACTTTTTGTTGAAGAGTTATAAAATTCATAAAAAAAAAAGACATCTACCTTGAAATGATAAATCTTTAACCTTCAATAACTTTTGAACAGTGAGGTATACAAAAAAATTGTAGGAAACCTTTTATGTAGAGAATTCAATTTCCTACAAAAATATGATATTTTTTTTTTTTTTCATGAATAGTAGATACCGAGATGTGTATTTTTCTTCCTCACCATAAGAAAAAAATTGAAAACTGCGAGGCGGAGGACCTTCCTATTAAAATTAAGAGCTCATACTTGGAGAGAATGTTTTTGAGGTCATTTTACATTACCTACAAAACAGCCACCTACAAAACTGTCATCAAATCAGATACTACTGCCAAGTATAATTTATTTAGAAACTAATGATGATTTTGATATACTATAACTAATGATGAAAAAAAAAAAAATTGAAATCAAAATTGAAATTGAACGAAAAAAAACAAAAATTTTGATAAAAAAAAAAATTGGAGTACGTGGTACTTGGCGGACCCATGTTTATATTGCCGTTACAACATTGATATAGCTCGACTTGTATTTTCTTGTGCTTGTTTTAAAAAAGCCCGCCATGTACCACTATCTGCAATTTTTTCTTTTCAATAAAAAATAATTTTTTTTTTTTTTAATTTCAATTTTGATTTTAATTTTTTTTTTCTGTCGTCATTAGTTATAGTATATCAAAATCATCATTAGTTTCTAAATAAATTATACTTGGCAGTAGTATCTGATTTGATGACAGTTTTGTAGGTGGCTGTTTTGTGGGTGGCTGTCACATTAATATACTTGGCGAAAGGTTTTTGCACCAGAGGTGCTTTTTAGGGATATCAGTACTTTTTGTGGGATTTCGCTTGAACATTTAAAAATTTTGCTCGCTCGCTGCGCTCGCTCGATAGATTTTTGGGATACAGAATTAATATTTGAGACGAAAATAATCGGTGGAAAAGCCAAGTTAGAGATTTCTCATCATTACATGTATCAGGTCCAAGGTCTTCTACACATTACGAATAGGACGTGGTGCTATTTTATAGTTTGGACGCCAAAGGGATTGATTTTTGATAAAATAAAACGTGACGATAAATTCTGGTCCGAAAAAATGGAGAATAAAATGGCAGATTTCTTTTACTTTTGTTTGTTACCCGAGATCGTAGATTCTAGACGCGCCCGGCAACTCTCAATCCGCGAACCCCCTCAAATCATCGAAGCCCAGATAAGGCCGCGCGTAAAAAACAGTAAATTCACGACCGACAGACGACAAAAAACTGTAATATAAATATATGTACATATGTACATAAATATAATAGCTTTGTATATAGCTTACGTGCAATATTTCTGTGATTTATGTTTAGTTAGTTATATGTATTACTGTGCTAAAAATTTGCTAGTCATATCGTTATAATTATATATCTGATTATTCATTCCAGGAATACTTTCTGCAGTCTGACCAAACTGCGTGTATACCTATATATTATGTAAATATTCTATAGCCTATTTTTTCATTACTATCTGTGACCTGCGCTTGCGACGTACTACCTTCCATAGTTTGCGCTTTCTATAGAAATTATTTAGCCATATAATGTATACAATGCTCGATGCCTTGTTATATCAATTTTCTCTATCAAGATTACTGTCATGTTTCACTTATACTGTTTCAATTTAATTTCTATGAGATCCTTCTCATACTGATTTCGTGATTATGTTTATTAAGTTTAAACGAGTTTAATTTTACTTTTATCATTTTATATTATTTTTTATCATTTTGTATTTGTTTGGTGCAAACCCGATCATGGTTGGAAGGTAGGGACGGGTTAGACGGGTCTCTGTTTGATAGCGACCTCCACGTGGTGAGACCTGGGAGATTGATGATATTTTCGTTGTTATATCATGAATTTGCTCACAGCTATTCGTTGCATTTTCAATTTAAAATGACCTGTGACGACGTCTGGCCGGTAGTCGTAAATAGTTACGTATTATTTTCGAGACTGTATTAGGAACAGCTCTCAGCCGATCACGCTATGCTTTGAGCTGACTCAAGACAGTCCTGCAAATCGATACCTGACTATGAATACCGGCTATTAGACTATTACCAGTCACGTGATCGCATTGCGTAGAAATACGGACGCCGGTGAATATAATTTTCGTTGAAATATTAAGAATGTATATCTATATCAACATACGTTTAAAGAATTCTACGTCACGTCAATCAAAAAATGACCTCGTATTTTTTCAATCTATTCATACTTTTTTCACATGAAATAAAGGTAAAAAGAATCGATACGCATTTTGGTGTTCGTCCGAATTATGTTTGTTTTCGAAAGTTACAGGACAATCATTCAATTTTGATGTAAAAGGAGCTCGCATGTATCCGGTTCTATTCGACGTAAAGACATCATTTACAGTGCATTCGGAAGGTGAACGAATAAGCTTTCATAAAAAAAATGCAATGTTGAACATTATTGAAAATCCCAATTTTTATAAACAATTCAAATGTTTGACGATTTTCACGTCATTGAGGACAAGTTTCCGAATTATAAAAAAAAATAGTTTCGGGTTCCTTATTAAATTCTGTATTACTAGTAAATTTTTCAAGTGGAATCTGAAAGGAGTCTACATTTTTTTTCTATTATTCATCAGGTGCGCGATACACTGGGCTGTTTAAAAGCATTTGAAACCGAATGACCGTGAGGGGTGGAAGAGGCTAGCCGCGTCACCCGCCCCACTCCAGCGACAGCTCGGCTGCTCCGTCTGACTTGTTTCTTTATCCTCTCTCTCGCCACGGTTAACGCGGGAAGCGGAGTAGCCCGCGCTTTCTAGCTAGGCAACGGCCTTAATGAGTAGCAGCACTCGCTGTTACAGATGTTCCAGATATAAATATAGGGTCCTCGGACAGATTTTTCGAGAACCGTGGCACAGAGACCGACTCACTTACATTGTCTTTGAGCGGAGGTCATCTGAAGTCTGACTCAGAACTTGGAATGACGACGAAGAGAAATTCAATAAGCACAGCGCTGTGAATTAAAAACAAGAATTTCACGACATATTCACTACAGCAGAGATATAGTGAAATTTTGGAAATTAAAAGAATGAAATAGAGTCGAATAATAAAACAGTTCAAACTTATTTACGAAACAACTAGGCACAAAAACTATAAATTCAACAGTTTTTTTGCTATCATATAATTTTACCTTCTAAGTTAATTTTTGTAAACCTTGATCAAATACATTTGAGTTATGCAGTGATCAAACCTTTGTTCAAACTGCATCTTTTTGCTTAGTTGTCATCGTCAAACTTTGACATCGTAAAGGGATAAAAGATGGTATACAGTAAACCTCGTAACGGTGTACGGCAGTATACTCTCCAGAATCAGGAACAATACTTGGTGAACTTATCCCGATAGACAGCCACGGTTTTCCGCCATAGTCTGTAGGTTTATCTGTCAAACACAAATTAAGATCAGCACATCAGCGACATGCTTCATGATCCTAGTTTGAAAAGGAATGCAGTTCAGGTATTAAAACAAACCGAATCCGTGGACTAGAATGAAGCACTGAGCAAAATCATCGTCTGTGAAAAAGGGTGCAGCGGTGTAATAATCCTTGTCATCGTCAATGTAGCTCTGGCTTTGCCCGAGTTTGTGAAATACCTACCTACTCATAGGTTCTCGATGCAGTTAGTTATTTATATACTAGTTTTTATTCGCGAGGAAGTCCTATAAATTTAACAAGATCTTTGCTTATTTAGCCTGAAGGTAAAGATATCCACAATAACGTGGTTTTCTCACGAGTATTAGACTTGGAGAATACCGCCCACATTACACGCGATAATTTTTTAGTATTTAACCCTGTCGTAATTAGACAGAATGCTTTTTTCATTATACTCCATGACAAGGATGCTTCATTGGTTTAATTTAAATATCTCAACTGGAAGCACGTGAAGCTGGAAAACTACTACTCGGTATGCTCAACTTTAGAGGTTTATTATACACGTTCAAACCGTTTTTCCGCCTATAAAAGAAATACGCATCGCTTGTACTTAGATGGTAAATAAAGTATTCAAAAATGAATGAAATCGGTGGTGGCGGCGCGGGGGGGGGGGGGGGGGGGGGGGGTTGCGGGACCTTTCTTTGTGGATATAGAACCCAACACATGGCGTACGTCATGTCATTCGTGAGGGTAAACTATAAGAAACATTGAGTGACAAGGCCAAGTATTGTCTTTGTTTCGATTATCAATTGATTTGTGTAAAATATGAGTGTAGTGGCGTAAAATATTATCAATCTTCCTAATAAATATATTAAAATATAATACAATTCCAGTGATACTCCGGGTTTTAGGAACTTTATTTACTCCGTTTTCACAAATCTTCATAAAGTCAAGCAAAGTAACATAATCATTTATAATCAGTAAACAACGAGATAATGGACGCTACACTCCAGAAACATGGGGCTCGACAGATTTATCAATTGCCTGAAGGTCTCCGTGAACTTTGCGCTGATATTTCTCGTGAGGTATAGTATCCCTATGAAGTATATGATTTCAAATCCATTTCCAACCTAAAACGGTTGTATTTTTTCACGTGTATACGTGTCATTTCCTCGTGGAGCGACTTAGTCGTGAACCACATTATTCGAATTCTTATTTCCTGAGAATTATTCGAGGGTTATGAGTAGAGTCCGGATGTGTATTGAAAATTACAAAGTCAGTACATACATATAGATTTTTGAAAAAAATATGGAATTAACAGTAACAACTATTTTAGATTAAAACAGACTTTATTTTGACTTGATTTATTTATTTCAAAATGTGTTCTTCTCAAAAATAGTTGTTATTTTTTATTCCATATTCTTTCAACATTATGATTGTTCAAGTCTTTATTACGTGTACATATTTTTTAATTTTGAATACCTGTTTATCTGAGCCCTATTCACGAGGAAATAAATTGTATCCACCCTGATAATAGAGTCTGCTAGGTGGTCTAGTGGTGTAACTCTTCGGGCAAAGCATCTCTAGATGCCAGGTTCGGCTCCTGGTTCAGTCGTTAATTTTTCACATCCCCAGAGACATTCAAATTTCATCTCTGTAAGCATTTCTTCGCTGATAATTGATATATCGTCTTTATATTACTTCATGGACACCCAGGTGCGTCTAATTAAGCCAAAGTGGTATTCAAAGCTGCATTCTAATAGTCCAATATATATCATCTCTAAATGAGCTTTTGCGATATAACCAGCAAAATATATAATTACCATATAGTGAGTGTCATAATAAGGCATGAAAATATGTTTTGAAAAGCAATGTGTAGAAAACGCAACCCGTAGAAAATGAAATGAATGATGATGATCTCACCAAAATTCAATTAGTCAAACAGGGTTTTCTAGTTTTCAAAAGATATGGGTGAAACAATTTTTATTACTCTACTTAAGGTCCTTTTAAAGATGCTTCAAAACTCCGATGCGGCCCCCTTCCTACGCGGTCATACATAGCAGAGTACCAACGTACCTCCGCACATCGCTTGATGGCGCAGCGCGCATCTTCTAACCAGGTTAACTAGTAGAAACCTGCGTAGAAGACGCCCGCTGCATTATGAAAATTCGTGAATCTTTCACAACAATGTTCATCAGCATCGCAATATATGCAATCGATTGCATAAAATCATGATCCGATTACTTCGGAAATTATTTACGTACATAAATGTACGTTAATTCTGTATTCGACGAATGTCAAGTTGACGAGAAACCAAACTTTAATTCCATTAGTAAAATATCAACTTTATTGTAGGAGAACGTTCCCTGCACAATTGACGAAATTTTCGTCTCTCG
Source organism: Neodiprion lecontei (assembly GCF_021901455.1). Classification (NCBI taxonomy): domain Eukaryota; kingdom Metazoa; phylum Arthropoda; class Insecta; order Hymenoptera; family Diprionidae; genus Neodiprion; species Neodiprion lecontei. The sequence continues at coordinate 16,101,193 of NC_060262.1, read as the reverse complement.
CTCTTGGACAGACCGGGGATTACTGGTGAAAAATTTATTTCATACTTGATTACTTATGACAAGCCTAGAATCTATACACCAATATAGAGGTTGAAAAGTGGTATGGATTTTCCATATACGTGACGAGTAACTTTCGTCTCTCAGTCTCGGGCAGAGCGGTGCTTATTGGTGAAAAGTAACTTACTTCACTCTCTAACCTATTCTATCTATGACAAGGCATAGAATCAGTAAATCGACAGTGATTGAAAATTAGTATGGATCCCTCAAAAAGGCATCTCTGGTGCAAAAACCTTTCGCCAAGTACATTAACAATATGGTAATTGCCCCCAAAAATACCTGCTCTGATCAAACATGTATGCATATAATAACCTCATACTAAAAAAGATTCATATAATAACCTCATACTAAAAAAGATTCAAATCACAAAATTATGGACGATGTTCACAATACACGCATGACTGAATTTTGAAATGATAATAAGTATGAATAAAAAATAAAATAACTCATACATCGATGAAAATCCATAAAAAAATTAAATCAGTACGTGATACTTGGCGGACCTCCTTCAAGGCATGATACTTACATGAAACGATGATAGAGTTTGATTTATAATGTTATTATTATATTAATATTTAACTTCTGAAGATATTTTTCAAGAAAGGCTCACCAAGTACCACTTACTGATGTCATTTTTTTCTGGATTTTCAGCAATGTATGAGTAATTTTGTTTCATAGTCATACTGAATTATCATTTCAAGTTTCAATCATGCGCCTAATGTGAATCAACAGATGAATTATTTTGGTGCTATAAACTGTCAAACCAAATTAACGTGATTACATGAGCATGAACTTTGGCTTTGCAAGATTACTAGCTCTTCATCTAGCCGTATCGAGAGATCCGTTGTTCATCAAACCAATTTCAAGTGGTCTAATAATTATGACTCGTTTGCATATTTTTACTCACTTCTAAACCTACAACCATAAAACACATGAACATTCTTTAATTATATTATACGAATTGATTCAGTGTCTAAAAAAGACATTAGCACTGTGGCCAGTTATATTGCTTATACTGTATCAGAACGGTTCTTTTTTTATAGATTTCATAAATTTGTGCTGTGATTCATATTGCTAACTTGGCTTGTTTGAAGCTTTATGTGCCTTGTGTCCTGGAAGATCGATTACAGTTGCCAATATATGCTCTATTAGTTCGATTTTATCCACCTAACTATGTTCGATACACTAAGCACTCAGTTCAACGTATCTCGTTTAGTCGCTTCATATACCCGAAGTTTCGATCGATCGAGTTTATTTATAAAGTTTCAGGCTACCCAAGTTTCTGTAATTCTTCAAATGAATTCCAAGTAAATCTCGTTTCTGAATCTGACGCTATGAAATAAGAAACTTGGTCATGAAACGTCACATAGCACAAGACTTGATCGTTGAAAGCTTCACAACATCAAGAGTAAACATGTAAGAATTATTTTTCATCTTGCGAACTTTTACTTCGAAGTGACCAACATTTAATTACATGAAAATCAAGACGCGAGAACCATTGACTTTAAATTAATATTATTATAATTTTGCTGAGGCTCTACTTTATATTCTGAATGTGTAAAAATTTGAAATTTTCCTGAAGCGATATTATAAAACTACTTTTGATGCAACATAAAGTTGTAAGAAGAAGTCTGTGGGCATATTCGAGGATGATAGTGGAAGGCGCCACTCGCTTTGACATCATCAACGTTTCGCAATCGTTTCGTTTCCTCATGATTTCCAACATTAGGAAACATGTAGCGTGAATTCAACTAATTTCCAAGTGATTCCTAAACATCTGAAGATGTTCAGCATATTGTTGACTTCCAAGTGATTTTCAACACGAAAGTACAGCTCGAAGTTCAGTGATTTTCAACTAATTCCCCAAGTAAATGGCCCCTCGATTCTGGTGATGCTGGTGTTTGATCCTACGTTTGGTCGTTCATATTTGAAGAACTAGCTGTCCGTGTATACGTCACACCAATTCTGAATCAGTTCGGTGTCTGAAATATAGAATAAATATATTAATGTTCAGGATAGACAGTAAAACAGATTACGTAAAACAGAGCACTGTACATTTTCTACATGCTCATACTTAAAGTTATGACTCTAATTGGAAGAATATATGAAATCATGAATACTGTTTAAGTAATTATTTGCCAACCTTATAGCTTGCATTGTTTAGATGAGAAAAAAAAATAGCAACCCATAAGATCATAATAGAATAAATAGAAATTGAAGGAATAACAGGGCCAGATGCAACACTTGCTTGCCAATTAGTGAGCAAGGGCGATGTACATATCTGTCTGAAAACTGATGGGAAGATTAAATATGATTGTACGATCTCTTGTCTATATCATATACTTTTTTTCAAGCAGCACACTCATTGCCGAGTTAGATTTCACAACCATGCCAAACCACAGTCAGACAGTCTAATACATTCGCCACATGATATACATATGTGATTACGTGCTCAGCAATATCATACCAGAGTGAGCAGATTCTATATATTTAACATGTTTTTCTTCAGTCAACGTCAATGAGGTTAAAGACTTCATAAAAATTACAATCCGAGTAAGCTGTCAAATTTTCCACACTCATGTTTCAGTATTAGAATATTTTTATGACCGCGCTTTGAATACATTCACCATTAGGCATCGAAGTTAGGTTGACGTAATGATACTACTTTTTGAACTGCATGGAAAACAACCGTGCTACCGCAAATGGATCTGTAGCTTATATTCTATTACGCGTGTAGTGTAGTCTTAATTCGAGTCATTCATAAGCGAACTAATAATAATTTACATTTTGAATAAAGATGTGTCCCACAAAGTACGCTGTTCTATGTTATATAAATTTTCTAATATCAAGCTGAAAAGAATCGCTAGGCAGTCGTACTCAATAGTAGAATAATTTTTGTGATTATTATCTCACATGCAACTCTACTTTCATGTAAAATCTAGGTCATACGTTTTTCGCCCATACATTTCGGAGCACGTTGAAATGCTTTCTTATTCATATTTCGATTATTACGACAACTTGGGTCTAATGACCTTAAAAGCGAAGGCGTCGTTGGTTAGAAAAGAAAAACCGTACTTGATGTGGTTTTCACGCCGCAATATCATTATAGATGAGATCAATCGATGCAAATGATACCTATTGATTATTTTTGACAGATAGAAACTTTTCAACGCTAGCTCTAATATTCTTTCCATCCGTTCATTTGTATTATATGTCACGGAGCAGACGAAATATTTACGACTTGCGTTGTTTAATGAGAGCCTAGAGAAAACTTTTTGCATATTTCAACCGTAGTTCTTCGATTTTTTGCAATATCAGCTTACTTTTGTAGGTGGCAGATCTACGCTTCTTCGTTGCACCCACATAAGAGAAGCAAGAGCATGCTTGTATGCATCTGTTAAACAAGACGCTGGATTGATGGTATTTCACACGTATTTTGTGCCAAAACGTATTACTTTGCACATAGCTGCTGCCACCGCACACTTGTGACATTCTACAGTCTTTATTGACGCTCCGCCTTTGTCAGTCATCGATGTCCAACCTACGATTTGCTTATAACTTTGTGCTTCCGACTGATTTTCATTCTGCAATGAATGCTGAGGTAGGAGCCGTACTTGGACATACCTCATCGCTGAGTGACGTTTTCGTGCAAACCTAATTAATTAAAGCTACATCTGTCAGGTTACATATGTGGAAAATCCAGATGCTCACTGACATCAATAAATGAATGATTTCTGTACACTCTCTTGGGTATAAATAAGTACAAAAAGCAAACACAGTAAATTTTAAAGTGAAAAATAACTTATTTCACTCTGCTCATATGTATAACAAAGCATAAAATCTATGAATCAATACAGAGATTGAAAAGTGGTATGGATCTCCGACACAACGGACGAGTAACTTTCGTCTCTCGCTCTTGGGCAGAGCGGTGCTTACTGGTGTAAAGTAACTTACTTCACCCTCTTATCTATTATCTGCGACAAGGCATCAAATCAATGAATCAATACAGAGATTGAAAAGTGGTATGGATTTTCCACACAATTGAGTAACTTTCGTCCTTCGCTCTTGAGCGTCGTGGTCCAGAAAACAAATTCTCCCAGATGATTCATATAAATAAGAAAAAAAATGAAAAAAGTCAATCATGTGCGAAGATGGAAATCCTCACCCTGGAACAAGGCGGTGATTCCCGTTTGTGGAAAATTATCCCAATAAAATATACTTGGAATAAAATAAAATCTATTCATGAATCTATCTTAGATCCCTGTCAACAATGAACCGAGCGATAGGCGAGCAACGCTGCAAGATCTCGTCCTGAAGCAAACCACAGATTCACGTTTATGGAAATTATTCTGGTGTAACAGCACCAAGATCTATACATCAATAATACGAACCCACCATACGAACAACTACGTTTACAAGTGGTTGATATGTTAAGCAATCACAGCTTAGCTCAAAGTTCAGCAATCATTGTTTGAATAGAGGTTAACGAAATAACATAAAATTCTGCCAATGTGAAATAAAAATCCATCAGTTTGCCAAAGCGTTGATTACTATTCTTCTACTTCGTTGCATGTTCCGGCACGTCTTACTATTATTGTTTGCGGTTAGATTAGAGTGAGCTCGAACCGAATAGAAACAGTAGCGCGTCAACATTCGAACTACGTAAAAACTCATTATTTCATAATTTTCCAATAATTATATTACCCACGTTACACTAATAACGAACTCTGGGAGCTGATCGCACTACGCGGCGCGTGTTTTCACAGGCTTGGCGTCGTCTTTCACAACGAATGTGGTCCCGACGCAACGCTCTCGTCGAAAGCGCGGTAAATATTGTACCGTGTGGCAAATCACGTCCGTGTCACGTTCTGGAACCCGAGATTTTTTACACAATTGACGTGCAAGTTATGATCTGATAAAAATATGCATCCTTTGATTTGGTATAAAATAATCCAACAATTAGCGTTGAAATTGGTTTATCTGAATCTTTTCGACATATGAAAATTGGATTTCTAATTCGACAATTCTTTATACAAAGGTGCAAAGATTAGTTATGATTTTTTTTTCAGTTCCGTTATTTAATCTTTGCACTTGCATAATACATTTGTCTTTGTCCCGGAACGCACTTCGGACCTCGCCTCGGACTGCGTCGAATTCTTGAAATTGTAGCAATTTGATTGCAAAATTTTGGGTGCCTCCCACACCCACGCTATTGACCTTGGATATATGCTCTCGCTGACTTTCGTATCGAAAATTTTGTGCTCTACAAGATTGTTTCTGTACAATTTTTGTCTATCTGGCACGATTCTTGCAACGTTCCAAATGAAGCTAACAGCGCATGATTTTTGTATAATTTTTTACGGTTATTTAAAACTTTTTGTTACATACTTGTATTATACAAACTGTATTTTTCGCATGAAAGTCAGTTTATAGTTACTAGATCACTTCTTTCAAGCACATATATTTTCAAATTCCGTAATGACTCGCATACAAAGCCCAAAATCGGTCCTACTCGTCCGCCGCGACCTACACATACCTATACCAGGACAATCTCTAGAAACTACACAGTCAGTGCACATGCGCCAAATAATTCAATCTCATTGGTCCGTGCAATCGCCCCGCGGCAATGTTTTCGTCTGCTGAGCAGAGGGCCAACGTACACAAAATAAAATAAGAGCTGTAAATCTCTCGCGCGTAAACCCGTGGATTGAGGTTATGTTGCTGTTTATTTTTATGAAGCGTAAATTGTCCAAGTAGAATAGTATCGTTCAGAAATACTGTGGTCGATATCGGAAGATATTCAACTGACGAAATAAAGGATTCAACGGAAAAGCAGGTATCAAATGATAAAGAAATTGGGTGTTATTTATTGAAAGAAGAAATCTGAAATTCGATGTGAAATGTCATTAACAAGTGGGAGTCTAGACAAACAGAGGTAGGTAAGTAAAAACAACGTTTATTGTAAGCAAATTCTTTATTTACATGAAATTAAAAATGCGTTTCATTCAAGATTTATGTTTTGTGCATTTTATTGGAAATTGGTTGAATCCAAAAATATCAAAAGCTTCTGTCTGATAACAATAGCTTCTAATATTTTCAGGTACGAAATAATTTATTATCAAAGCGGGACTAGAGTTATCAGGCATGAAAGCATGTAGGTAAATTTCTAATTCTGTGATCTATGACAATTACAATATTTTATCATAGATTCAATGATAAAGATCTTTTTTTTTTTCATCAGGCCTGAAGTTTGAACTTTGATTAACACGAAGAAAATCATGCCTTACCTGATGGTCAAAACGTTTGGGTGGCAAGTATCCTGGTTTCTCGAGCGGTGTAATCATTAGAACCATCGAACCTGGTTGTTTCGTCAGACATTAGGTGCCAGAGTGAATTTCATCAGGCCATCGCCACCTTCTGAACATTTGTTGAGGTAAAACTGAAGAGCGGGATACACTACAGATCATAGTGGCTGAATATCCCATCATTTCACTTTGATCGAGCCAATAGCGACAAGTTTCTCACTTAACGGTTGCTGCCAATTCATTCTACCGAGGAATCACTCTGTGCACCATTGTAATTCAAGCATTATTATTGACCAGCATTATTTTTGAAATTTTATTCCATTCAATTTGGTATCTTACTATGAAGCTTACTTTTACTTTCTTTGGCATTAAATTCAGATAAATAGTCTTTCAAGTCCTTACTTAGATTGTAGGATTGAATTTTGTTGGGCAAACTGAATCAATATAATTCTAGAATTGTTGAATAACTTCAGTTGAAAATGTCTTTAAAGTTAATCTTAGTTGACGTTGTCATTTCGCTAGCTAGTTGCAGTAAATAACCCGTGCTTCGGTCTCGTAGAACCCCAGATAACAGTAAATATTAGAGATGCAATTATTTTGGCCGTATCACCTGTTGACAGAAAAAAGTTTCATTGTTATTTCTAATGTACAAAATAATCAAAGTGATCAAATAAAGTGTTCCCATCTACCTGCTGCGTTTCTTCCAAGCACCCAACATTTAAACAGATTTCTCATTTCAGTCGAATAAAGCCAATTCTCAAAGAGCATTACCATCAGGTTTTGACCGTTCTTTGAAAAATCAAGTTTCCGACTTAATAACAAATGCTTTCCGAGTCACTACCTCGACTGTTTGAGATTCTAACCTCAAAAATTCATGTGAACTACAACGCCGCCAGAAACAGTTTTTTACAGCTGAAACTTGGAGTGGCCAGCCTGCCCGAGCAGCCGATAAAACTCGCGCATGCGCAATGACTCTACAGTTTCTAGAGATTGTCCCGGTATGTGTACAGTCGAGGGTATAGAGGGCCAGCCCTCGTTTTGTTTCAAAGTTCTCGTCATTCGTCGTTCAGAACTCGAAATGGCTGGAGGTAAGTGACTTCTGATCTCATTATTATTTGAATAAGATCCTTGCTCGATAGGCCGATAAGCCAATAACTGTGTGGCCAGAAAAAAAATTATACAAAAAAACGTGTAACAATTAATGATTGTCGACATGTCAGTGATGTCTGATATTCTACTCAAAATTATCAACCATCGAAGGATAAACATGCGTTGATAGCACCTAACCAAAACCTTATATGTATGAACTAATTCTTCGCATGAAATCTACAACTAGATATCCTGAAAATGAATAAATAAATTTGAAAATTTAAAATATACAACGCTAGTCGCAAAACACCGAAAAAAAACACGCGGAACACACTAAAGACACTGAACCACTGATTTGTATATAACTTTAGTTAACACGTGCGCCGCGATGCGCGAACTGATACTGCTGAAAATTCTGAGTTGCGATGGAACTAAACATGACAACAGACGAACCAATTGGCTTCTCATGACGCGTGAAAAATATATTTAGTTCCGCTGGATAAAATCATAAATTTACTCATGTGAAATTACACAATCGTTATAAGATATAATTAGGTAACATTCCATATTTGATCAAACATCATTGGTGAGATGGGAGAAAATTTTTATGAACGGCATGGGATGTTTTTTCTTGCCAAATCTGAAAGAACATCAGATACTACGTTAGAAATATCTAGACACACATGGTCCGGAGATAATTATTAATGAGATAGGAGCTGAGCAACCATAACAGAAGAGTCAAATTATGAAAGAGTCAAGGTATAATAATCTATCAATAAATTGAAAAGAAGGATAGTATGTATAAAATGTTTCAACATTGTGACGATGGTAATGTTATTAATGTTAAACAAGGAGGTAAAAGCGGAGGTGGGGATGAGAGTAAAAGCGTGTACACAATTCGTTTTTGCATGTTTGATTACGGCTCATACAGTCATAAGAGAGGAGTATGGGGCTCTAGACTTTTAATATATTATTAAAAATTACAACTTCTTCACATACACAATTTCGAATTGTCCGTTGGCTATCCTGAAACGTGATAGTGACATTTCTGGAATATTATAATATTTAATATAAATCGAGTGAAAATTACAGGCTTGTCGGAATTTTGATTCCAATGACAATTTTATTTATCCTTCTTATATTTGATCTGAGGTGTTCCCAGCTGGGTCAGGTTATACCTTTGTTCTGCTAGCTGTCAGCCAAGAAAGGCTGGATGGATTACGATTTACCGTTGATTGTTCGAATCGATTATCGTTTTTGAAAAAGTGGAAATTGTTAAAGATATAGAAGTAGAAATTACAGGCTTGTCGGGATTTAGATCCCAATGACAATTTTATTTATCACAGTTATATTCAAATATGCCGCATTGTCAGCCGGGTCCGATTATGTGTACTCTGCGTTAGCTGTCAGCCGAAGGGTGCGGAATGGTCTACGATTCCTTGTCGATCATTTGAATCAATTTCAGAAGAGTTTTAATTCACAAATAACACAAGTAGAAATATAAGCTAGTCGGAATTTATGTCCCAAAAATGTATCGCACGCTCCTGTGAACATTTATATTTCAGATTCTCAGTGTGGCAAGGTTACGCCGTCTCGAGATCTGCGAGTAATTATTCGTATTATTTATTTTTCCGTTTCTATGGAATGAACAAGAGCAATGTAAGGCAAGTAACTTCATTTCATATGAATTATGATTTTAGTTTATTTCGGGTCTTTTCCAAGTTTCAAAAAACTACAGGCAATCGGTATGAGCTACAGAACGCGACACAGCAACAATTATCGCTCGAAAATTTCTAGTCGCGGGTGTAGTTTACAGAGATGCCACGTGATCTGTTTGTGTCAGCACGAGCAATACCTGCCAGTAGCGGAAGATATCATCAGCGCCGCCACTCTATACCTACGATAGAGCATGTAAAAGCATGATTCCGGCGTGTAACGTTGGTAAAAAGTGTCCTCAAAATGAGATGTCGGTGTTTTTCGTAAACGCAAACCAGATCAGCTACCATTTTGTCATTTCACCATCAAATCTTACGGGACTCGGCTCAAAATGGGTGTTACATCAGCGCCAAGTGGCATCATACCGGACAGTTCGATCCTTTCAGTGCAACCGTAAAAATTTTCTCAATTTGTGTGAGTGGTGATCGATCTGTAATTTTTTTTTTTTAAATTTCGAAAAAATAAAAAAACACTTAACTTTTTGCCAAAATAAGGTATCAATTGCCCAATAGTCTTGGCGATCGCTTCAGTGGTGTAGGAGTTTTGGCTCTCCGCATTTACGAGGTGTACAGCGCTTCTTTAATAGCTTAAAATCTCGTTTTTCAACATACACCTTGAGGTCCTTTTGCATCCGCTGCAGATTTAAAAGTGTTATTGTATATTCATAAACGTAAAAAAAAAATAAGATTGTATATTTGGGCAATTCCACCAATTAACGACAAATGAACGAGACGTCAGAAATTCGATCTGAAATTTTGGTCTTTCATAGCTTGTACCCAGATTGGATATTCCACCAAGTTTTAGCCTTTTACGACTCACCGGTGGCAATAAATCAGACAAAGCCCGTATGCTAGGGGTTGAAAGGTATGTAATAATATCCAGTGTGCAAATTGAAACCGGGAACTAGCTGGGTACTGGTCAGTTCTCGCGGTTTCAAATGGGGCACTGAGCAGCTTTTCCGGCTAGCTCCCGGACAGTAATGTTACGCCCGGCTGGACAGCCCAAGCTCAGTTGCGATATACGGTAAATATCCGGGATTTTCCGTTACAAAAAAGGTATCAAGAAAATAGCTGGTGTTAATATTTTTTTTGAGCAGAAACAGCATTTCAACAACTTATTAGCAAATGCCATTGATGATATCGCGTTTTAGTTCTATTAAAAAACCTAACGCATTATTTTAGTCTAACCGGGGCTTGAACCCCGTCGCTTGCAGTAATTAAATTTACTATCCGGGTACCCTACTTTATGAGATTCTTGACTTTATTTTATTCATAATGCAATGCACGGTCTACAGTCGGGCACGACAGATAATGCAGTCACTGACAACTCATCAATATGATTATAGTTTCAGAATTCGTACTCACAGTACAATTTTAAATACATTTACAAAAACATTCACTTCCCAAATTCAATAAATTGTTGAATAGTCCTTAAATTTACAGTGTTATTGTCTGAAATTGAAAAATTACTTATTTCGAAATTAATGTGATAATTCTTTAGACTTTGCTGGGATCTGATACTGATAATTATTTTGTATAGAGTTTATATACGCACAACTTGAGTAGATTCACAAGATAATTCCGTAAGTAGTAATACAAGGAGAGTTCTGCTTACAGATTCCTCTTACCGACACTTATCGACATCCTCCCCAGACTCCAACTCTTCACCGCGATGACGTCACAATCTGCCGTACAGACTTGAGGGCAAAAACGTGCAACCTCACCGACAATTTTATTGGTCGACGGTCAAAAGTCGCACTGCTTTACCGACAATTCTTATCGGTCGAAGGTCAAAATCGTGCTGCTTTACCGACAATCTTACCGACTGAAGGTCAGAGTCTCTATGTTGTGCTCGCCTGCCAACGGTTGAGGGCGCAGCAGGGGGACGTGAACTTTTTTACCGACCTGGATGTCGGTAACTGTCCCGCATTCTTTTCCCACGATAGGACTGCTGATGTGTAACATTAACTATCTCAAATTCTTTTCCCATGGTAAGACTGCTGATGTGTTACATTAATCACCTTACATTCTCTTCCCACATTATCGACCACGCGACATTCTAAAATTAATGGTTCTAAGAATTGTGTTTCACCAACTCGGATGTCGTTGATGTGTAACATCAACCACCTCGGATTCTTTTCCCACGGTAGGACTGCTAATGTGTAACATCAACCACCTCATATTCTCTTCCCACGTTACCAACCACGCGACATTCCAAAATTAATGGTTCTGAGAATTGTTTTTACCCACTCGGATGTCGGTACGTTATCGTCCACGTGACATTCTTTTTCGCAGTAAGAACTTTTTTTCTGATATTAACCGTCCCAAATTTTTCTCCTACAATATCAACCACGTGATATTCCAAAATTAATGGTTCTGAGAATTTTTTCGTTCACTTTCATGATATTATTCATGTGACATTCTTTGCCCCCACCAAATTGCGAATGCAGTTGGGTAGCGGTATTGTAAAATGTAGAACCGAAAACTTCAGCGTCAGTCTGAAGCTGTTTCTCTTGCAAATAAAAAGTGCTCTAGAACAACAACGTGAACTAAAGAAAACTAGAACTGCTCATCAAGAATATTAGAGAAGTAAAACATCTGCTGATAATCAGATCTGACCTCAATCAACTCACAAGAAAATTTGAGCACATACAACTCGACAGTGACCAAGATGGACTTTTCAAAATTGAACGAAGTCGCTCGCCTGGAAACACTTCTGCCCTTGAACAAGCTTTCGGACCTCAAAGTATACTTCGAATATCGGTCAGCGGCGTTCGTAGAGTAAAGACGAAGTTCGGTGACAAAGTGGTTCTGAACTTGGATGATTCTTTCACGATTTTTCTACCGAACCGGCTGACCAAAGCCCTCCAAGAAGATGATGATTTGTTCCAGAAGGTGACGACAGCCAGTAAGGACACACGGTTGCATTTACGCTACCTCGGTGTACCGTATGGTCAACTTGAATTCATTTACGCATAATCTAAGTGTCACATGCACATATCCAGTATCTTGTAGTAGTCTTACGTTCAATGAGAAATAAAAGTGTGTGTGTCAGCTCCGACGCACGATTGGAGTTTACTCCTTACGAACGATAATTATGATATATATATATATATATATCGAATAGAAAAAGAGGGTAAATGAACGCATCTTCCAAAATGATAAGAGAACCAAACATATATCTGTCATTATTCGGATTATTTATGTTACTTCGATAAAAGCGTAGTACATAAAAATACACGTATCAATGCATAGACGTACAAGAAAACTTTAAAATCAAAACATTGAAAGTTGATGGTTACGTTGATGTTTGTGTACGTTGTATCGATACAATAAATGCTACTATATGTATTTTACAACACCTACTCTGGAAGTTCACTTTTCGAGCGCTGTATGTTATCTCCGAAATACACAGTAATCGCATACTTGACTATATGTGTTTCATAAATGCACATGTTCGGTTAAGTATCAGATAACTGCACAGATTCCACCTAAACTATACTACTATAGAAATATAACCACACGAGTACAGTCTATATTAAAGTCACTCTACCTTTTTCACTTTACTACAAACTACTCAAACGCCATCTGATGCCGCTATAGCAATTCAAGTTTTAAAATATTATATTCCTCTCATATTCGACTTCCAGATCAGTTTCTGTAAAAAATATTGTATTCTGCGTGTGGGATAAGTAGCAAATATGATTCGCTGTAAGGTTTATGAGACATTCATATGAAAACTCGTGTGGCTGTCGTAACTCGCCTGACGGCTCGTAGCGACATCTACCACACTCGTCTTCATACGAATGCTTTATAAACCTTACGCTCATGTCGCAACAACACGACTGTCCGATTATTTACTGCTTATCCCACATGTAGCATAAATAACTATTATTATACAGCATGCATACTCTGTACTCGGCAGCAGTATACAAGTTGCGGCAGAACTTCGTAATACGCAGGCACACAACACACGCGTACAAACATACGCACACATTCAACTCTCAGACCAGAGGTAGTGAACTATACAGTGGGACTACGAAGCACCGCACAAAGAGGAGACCCCGAGTATAGGATACGCTGTCTAATGCATTCCATCTCATTCTTTTGCACGTTCAATATATATGTTTGTCTCTTTCTATAACGCCTCAAGTTTCCGTGTTACACTTGATTTTACTCCCCATAAAATATCCGCACGGGGCCCTATAACTCAAATCGTTTCTTAAGGAGTAAACTCCAAAAAAATTGAAATTATAAGTATTTTTCATTTAACGTTAAGCCATCCTGTATACCTTCAACTCTACATACGGTTTGTACCTTGTAATTGTAATTAGAATTAAGTCTTAAAATCTTAGAAAATGTTATTCCAAACACCAATAAGCAACGATGAAGGGTTGCAAGCTGCGTTTGCACCTTGTAACTGTAACGTGAATTTGCCGATGAGGTTTAAGCGGACTCAGTCAAGGATAGAGTACAAGGTAGACCAGCATCTGAGTTAGCGTACGTTTAAAGCCTCGGATCCTCCAGCGTCGGATTACTATCGCTCTTGCAATGCAAAACATGATCTTAGAGTACGGTTTTGTTAAGGATGAGATGCAAGGTCGAGCTGAGTATTGAGATTTCGTTTTAACAAGTTACGAATAAGGTAAGTTTCATTGATATTTGTTGAATAAACGTATTTATTCAAAGAATTCACAACGTGGTTTCGTGCAGCCAGAAATCACCTGACTCATCGTAAGTTAAGTGTATCAAAGTGTCAATAAAGGCAAAAAAGGTTTGTACACCATGAACCACGATATCAAGTTGCGAAACAAGGTGTATAAGTTCCGTTAGTTGTTCATCGTTGAGCCGCCTCTCAATATTGTGATGTATATATATGCGGCGTATATTTGGTAAATCAGGTTCCGGAAACATCGCATCGTGTGGCTTCGGCTCTGGACTTGGCGGTAGGTCCTAAAAGTTGGGTACCATGGTCTGGGGAAAAAAAAATTTGAATTCCAAAAATGTGTACGTTGAAACATGACGTTTATCAAAAAAAGGTATATTCGGAAAATTTCAAGATGTTTGAGTAGTTGAAAAATGTTACAGTCAGAAACGAATTCAGAAGCTATTAAGCTGAGTTTGGAGATTTGTGAGTAGTTGTGAATGTTTTTTTTATTTTGAATCACCCGAAGTGTCCTAAGTAGTTGGAAATATATCTAATTTTTTTTACAAAAGAAGTGGAGGAGTGAGATAAATTGAAAAATTGACATCAGGTAGCGATTGGTATGAGGACTTACCGTTTCTTTTCTGGCAAAGTATATCCGAAGGTACAAGACACTTTACATCACTTGAGTTTGACTGCCAATGAGCTGTTTCAGGAATTGCCGTCTTATATAATGAACCCTTATGTTAATGTTTTGCAAACATAAAAATGCGATATCGTAGGGTGGTCCCCATGTTCACCAAATGTAGTTATATCGATTTATGTAATTGCTACTGCGTACCGCTCCACGCACACGGACAGCTTCGCGCGCACACACAAACATACGTACAGCTGCCCTATGAAAAGGACGCTCATCACTGCAAATGATCATTCAGTATCAACTTGTCAAGTATACGTGAGGAAAAAGCAAAAGATGGCATCCACAAAGTGTTAAAGATTGATCGATATTATGGAATCGGTGTACAAAATCTTGGGCAAATCATCATCATCAATAGCAGAAATTCAAAAATGGATAAAAGTCGGAAGTCATAATATTTGGCTTCTCAATAAAATTTTGCGAACGGCTTCATCGATTGGAGAAAAGACGAGAATTATCACAAAGATCGGACTCTTGAAAGTGCTCGCGGAAAAATTCAAACGTCGTCAGAAAACGGGTGGAGGTACGCGGAAAGACAGAAGAAGCGATCGAGTTCACTGGAAAGATTTGGAATCAGCCTTTGAGGGGAGAATTCGAACTGGATCCATCGTCAATTTGAATCATAAAGATGTGGAGAGATTTCTAGAAGACGCAAAGGTACTAGCTATGACAAGACTAAAAAACACTTTAAAGAAAGACACGAGCTTGAAAGCCAACGTTATCCTGGCTCGTAAATTTGAAGTAAGAAAAGATTATCACACAGTGGAAGAGATCAAATTTTTTAATACGAGAAATGAAATCATCTTCCAGACAACGGACATTAACCAACGAATGGTTCATCGGAAACGCGACAGAGTGTTTGTTGAAAAGGGTGGAAGATTTTCAGAAAAAGGATTCAGGCTGGTCGTTACTTGAAATTATAAATCTTGTCGTCAACATTAACAAGTATACACCACTACGAGGTGGTCTGTATACCCACACCCCGTTACCTGAGCATATCTGTGATAAGAAGGCTGTGGTAAACAGCAGAAACAACGACTCTTACTGCTTTCTTTGGTCGGTCACCGCAGCTCTGTTCTCAGCCGAGAACAACAATTCCAACGCGACTAGCTCGTACCCGCATTTCAGCTTAGTGCTACGGCATGATGGTATAAAGTTTCCTATGTCTCTAGAAAAAAACACCGTTTCAAAATTTGAGAAACTTAATGGACTTTTCATCAACGTTTATGGTATAAACCAAGGTGATCCGAGAAAAAGTGAAATAGTACCGATTTACCTGAGTGAGAATGAGTCTGATGAACCTGTAATTCGTCTTTTAGCGACAGAAACTGAAATCACTGACGATGGCGATGATGTTGATATGGAAAATTATGAAAGAAATAGAATCTTTCATTTTTCTTGTATTCGAAATCTGTCTCGATTAACAAGTTCTCAAATTTCTAACCGTAATGATCGCACTTGGTTATGTGATAGATGTTTGACTCACTTTTAATCTGAAAGTTGTTTAACAAAGCACAAAGTTTGATGCAAGAGTTTGAACGAGACCAAAGTTGAATTACCCATAGAGGAGGAAAAAATATTGAAATTCAGAAATTTCAAGCACAATAAAACCGTTTCATTCTGCATTCACGCGGATCTTAAATGTTTTCTGCAACCTACTCATATTCAAGTGTCAGAAAATAGAACAATTTACCAGAACCATGTTCCGTTCAGCGTAACATATTACCTCCATTGCGCTTTCGACGATTCCATTTCAACGTTCAAAATTAACCGTGGAGAGACTTGCATCCAATGGTCTGTGAATGAGTTGGAGAAATTGGCACATTCGTTAGAAAAGTATTTCGAAACGATTGTACCCATAGAACCGCTCAATTACAATCAACTTAACGAATTTAATTTATCAACGGTGAGTCACATTTGCGAAAAACCGTTTACGCTCGAAGACGTCAAACATTGTGATCACTGTCATTTCACTGGCAAGTACCGTGGTACTACTCACCGAGGCTGTAATCTAAATTTTCACAACTCACATCCTATCCCGGTGATATTCCGTAATCTGTCAGGTTACGATTCGCATTTTCTGATTGAAGCATTGGCGACAACTTTTGAGGGTACTTGTTCAAATCTCCCGCCCTCCGCTACATTATCGACTGCCATAACTGGATCATCGATCTAGGTGGCATGCCAGCACCAACATGCTTCTCTCTCTCTCTCTAAGCGCTCTCTACCTTTCTTATATATACTCTAACCTGCGCAGCGCTGCTGTTTTTCTGCTATTTTCTGCATGTTTGCTTCTCGCTTGGCTGGCGTGTGTCTTCAGACCACATGGCATGTGAATGCGTGATCTATTTTGTATTTGGACTAGTGAATTATTGTTATTAAATGA
Source organism: Neodiprion lecontei (assembly GCF_021901455.1). Lineage (NCBI taxonomy): Eukaryota > Metazoa > Arthropoda > Insecta > Hymenoptera > Diprionidae > Neodiprion > Neodiprion lecontei. Next base: position 16,084,299 of record NC_060262.1, on the reverse strand, counting down.
ATTATTATTATTGAATGGATTAAAATTGTTTGCAACGAAGTTGTTAAGTGCTTTTGGTAAACTCAAGCCACCCAGGTCCCAGTATATTTCACCGAACTCTTACTTGCTTAACCCTTTTCTTTTTACATTTTGGTCCTTCGAGCCGGATATTGGGTAGCTTGGTTTAATTTAAATCAATAAAACGTTGGTGACTGCGTAAACTGTGCTGCGTTGGTGGAATACCAGAATTGGACCTTTAGCGCGAAAATCCGCTTGTGTCATTCGTGTCTGACCACGGTCTTACATACAGGTCCGGAAACTAGTAGGGTGTGGAATGACTCAGATAATGAGGCAATAAGTCTTCGCCGTCTGCAGCGCTGCCCCCTCGGGGTGAGCCAATCATAAATCAGATCCGAACAGCTGATTTTTCGGAATCAACAATCCTGAATAACATTCAAAAATGAAGAAAGATGTGAATAAAAAATGATTGAGATGTTTACTAGCATTCCATGGCGGGCGTGATAATTGTTTTATTTCAACGGAATCCTCAAATGTTTAAGTCAATAAAATCCATAAACATCAAGCGAGGGCTCACAACTTTTGAGACAGTTTGAGATCTTGTGTAGATGATCCACCGTTTACACGCTTTAGACTGAGTTATGAACTGTCAAAAACTTCGATGAGCAGGTTATCTTATCGGTATATATCTATATCTATCATACCCCGGGCCAATGGCGCCCCTAGCGGATATATAGGAAACAAGACCGTGTGCCTCACTAACGGTGACACCCTCTACCACTCAAAAGTGCCGGAGTTACCAGACCTGTATGTAAGACCGTGTGTCTGACATATAACAAACTTTCAAACGGATTCACCTGCTGTCAAGGTCATCTTACATCATCTCCATCGCCTACAGCTTGCAAGAGGACGTATATACTGTCAATTCGCGCCTTTTATATCACTCTTTATCGCCAACTTACGTCTTATTGTTCTCCAATATACTCCAGATTATTTATGGTGTCCGCCAAGCACGTGGTAACGTTCGAGTCCCATCTGAGTGGCCTCAACCACATGGTCACTGAAGTAGGAGACGGCCATGGCGTATGCTCTAACTCCACTTACTGACTGCGAGATTAAACTCGAAGTGCTCGAGTTAATGTGGAACAAAATCTCCGATGCCCACGACAAGCTCACCGGTTGCAAGGACATTGACATGTCCCACAACTATTTCAACGATGCGCGATACACCAAAGCACTAAATCGCTACGTCTTGGTCAAATCTGCGCTTAAGAGTCGTATGGCTGAGCTCGAACCTCGTCCTGTACCTCATTCGCCTCACAATCTTTCTGTTTTCGCTCAAACAATGGCCGCTCATCCACCGCTGCCTACGATCCAGCCTCCAACATTCAACGGAGAACTACTCGAGTGGCAATCATTCAAGAACAAGTTCGCCTGCGCATCAAGGGCATCTTATCACCAACTCACAGCTTCATGACCTCATATCAAGATTCTGGGAGTACGAGGAAGTCCCGTCTACTCTCCAAGAGTCTCTCAGCGCTAAAGAAGCTGAGTGTAAAGTTCACTACATCGCTACTCACTCTCGCGACAGCTCTGGTCGCTACATTGTGCGTTCGCCCTTCAAAACAAACGCTTCGCCACTTGGACACTCAAAAGGCATCGCACAACACTCACTATCACGCTTACTCAATCGCCTCTCGCATCAACCTGAACTCCAGCATCTGTATAAGGATTTTCTCAACGAGTACGAGTCCCTGGGTCACATGCAGAAAGTCCAACTATCAAACGCATTATCTGATGGTTACTATTTACCACATCACGGCGTAATGCGCAACAACAAGATCCGTGTGATATTCAACGGCTCCTGCAAGACCACTTCAGGCTACTCTATCAACGACTAAGTTCACACGGGTTCTAAAACGAAGAACGACATCTTCGATGTGCTGCTGTATGTTCGTCTCTATCAATTTATCTTTTCTACTGACGTGGTGAAGATGTTTCGACAAATCCTGGTACATCCTGATGATCGCAAGTTTCAACGAATATTGTGGATCAACGAAGCTTCAGAAATCCAGCATACTGAGCTCTCTACTGTCACATACGGCACTACGCCAGCTCCTTATCTCTCACGTCGCACGCTTCAGCAACCACAACTAGATGAAGGCCACGACTTTCCACCAGCTGCTGAACCCTTCAAAAAAGGTAGTTACGTTGATGATATCACTGGTGGTGCTGATGATCTGGATACGCTTAATGAGATTACTAATCAGGTTGAAGAGATGTGCTTCAGAGGATGTTTTCCGCTATCCAAATGGAAAAGTCATCATCCGAGATTTGTCAAACGCCAGTCAACGTCATCTGCTAGCTCTGATTCGCATGTATTCAACGAATCTGCCACAAAAAATCTGGGGCTTGCTTGCGAATACGCACCAGACGTACTCAAGTTCACAGGTCACACTCAGCAGAGAGCTGCCATAACCAAACGCACCATACTCTCTGCAACGGCTCAACTTTTTGACCCACTGGGTTTGATCTCACCAGTCATCGTCCGTACTAAAATTCCGGTGCAAGACTTGTAACAGGAAAAAGTCGGATGGGATGACACGTTCACTCCGCAGATCATATATCGCTGGACGACATTCCGCGAAGAATTATCTCAACTCTCGCAACTCTCAATCCCTCGCTGGCTCCATCTACGCTCTGATAACTCACATGTTGAGATACATGATTTCTCTGACGCTTCACTGGCTGCAATGGCGGCTGCTGTCTATGTGAAAGTATCTACAGCTACCGAATCATCAACACTAACTCCTGTCTGCTCCAAAACAAGAGTTGCTCCACTCAATTGTCAAACAATTCCACGCTTAGAATTATCAGCTGCTCTGCTACTCACCAAACTCGTCATTCGAGTTCAAACAACTCTTCAGCTTCAACACTCCCCTGTTACCTTGTGCACTGACTCTTCAGTATCTCTCTCATGGATTACCGGTGATGCAATGCGTTGGAAGGAGTTTGTGAAGAATCGAGTGCAACAAATTCAACAAACTGCGCCGGATGCAATCTGGAAATTTGTTTCTGGCGAACATAATCCTGCAGATTGTGCCTCTCGAGGCCTTACTCCAACCCAATTCATCACTTACAAGCTCTGGTGGTCAGGTCCTGATTGATTACCTCAAGCATCACATCTTTGGCCGTCATTTCTCGCTCCTGATGACCAACTGGCTGACAGCAAGATTCGTTCTAGCTCTGTGCATGTCTCTTCAAGCCCTCAGCTGCCGTTTGAGGCAGTAGTCTGCTTTAGGAGCCGAAAAAAAGCGTTTTTTCAACAATTTTTTTGAAAGAGAAGGAAATGATTGCGGTAAACGAAATTTTGAGACGATAGTATATTATATTCAAGCTTTAAAAAACAATTTTTATTATTACAAATTATTGAAATTTGCCAAAGTTGTAACGATTTTTCTGGGGCGCCGGGAGTGTGCACTCGTAAATCGGTGCCGGTGATGGAGGTCGTGCGATGCATCTGAAACAGTGAAACCAAATTTTTTTTTAGTTTTTATAAGTTCCTTTTCTATATGAACTAAAAAAATACCGAAGAAATGACGAAATTCCAAATTTTTTCGAAGTTTGAAAAAAAAATTCACTTTTTTGAAAAAAAAAATTCACTTCAAGTTGCAAAACAAGTAATTTAAATAGTACTTTTGTTCAACTTTTTTAGTTCAAATAGAAGATAATTCAATACTGAAGCTAGATCACTTTGGTTTTTTTCGATCGGACATATATTGTTTTTACTATCACCGGCACCGTTTTCCAAAACTTGTGAAAATGAAAACTCGAGAAAACGGGCTGTAAAGTTTTCGGTCCAAAAAAATGTAAGTTTTTGGATACTTACACTAATTAGATGTTTAATCGGCTATCCCCGGGCCATACAATAATCCTTCCTCTTCTTCAAAAAACTCGTTTTGGCGGAGGCTTTCCGATCTTCGAGCTGTACGAGCCTCCTTGCTGGAAAGTGATGGTGATGGACGCGCCGGTTCTCCCGCGTTATGCGCTCAGCATCGACGGTGTCAGCAAAATTTTTGCATTGCTGCCCGATGACAATATCAAGGAGCTGCATGGTAGAAAGCACAGCTGAATAACCTTCGTTGAAAATGCCTGTAGCCATATTTGCTGCTATTTCGACGATTTTATAGCCGGAATTTACGTGTTTCGGATTTAGGCGCCAATTGAACGATTCGTTCGAATTTTGAGTGTGTCCGCCTAAGCACCGCGTCAATAAATCGTCATTTGAAAGATCTTCGTAAATTGGACGAATGTGCTTCTCTACATTATCATTAATTAATCTTGCCGGGTGTTTGAAAGATGCCAGATTATTCGCCGCTTCAGCCTTGCGCCATTCGCACCAACTCTCCGGGCCTTCTGGACAATTTTTATGCCGAGGTTTTTTATCGGTGGAACAATAATGGTCTAATGTTGCCATAATAGCTCTCTTCATACCTTCAACTGAGTTCACGTTTCGACGAATTGCCAGACCGTAGTAAATCGTCAATTTCTTGATGAGACTCGCCGTTAGCCCGTTCTTTCCTCCAAGTTTCTCGGTTTTTCTTTTATTCCGTAAACGAGTGCCCATACGCTTTTGCACGTGTCCAACACACTCATTTTTCGTCACTGTGCACTCGTCCCCGTAAGGATTGCTATTTAAGATTCCAGTAAAAGTTTTGGAGTCGCCATCGTCGATATAATTACTGTACATAACTCCGAATTTCTCGACGGATCTCGAAAACATCTCTGTTATGGAATCTACCTCCATCTTCCCAGACGAACCTGTATGATTTGAGGAGCATGAGTCTTTATTATCCTCATACCACTCCTCAAATGCATCTTCATCCAAACTATTTTTATGTATGGTACACGAATGACAATAACCACTTTTTACAATGAGATCGATTACTTTGCCACTGTAGTATCCGATGAGCGTTGTGACACCGTACAAAGAAGTATAACCGCGCTTTTTCCACGATCCATCGCCCGAAACCTTCAAATGATTCGCAGGTCTTCCATGTTCAACGTTTTTTTCTTTCTCTTCCGTCACGGCTTTTTCGCAGGTACTCTCGAACAGTGTCTTCGACACTGCGTACAAATGCTCAACGATTTGTTGATAAGTAGATTTTGTAAAACCTGCAGAAATATCCATAAGGCCGCAGAATACGTTTATCCCTTCTCGTCCGATACCAAGAAGCCTCATAACAAAAACAATCCGTCTGTTGATTTCGTAGCCGGTATTTATAAATGGTCCTGACTGGATTTCGCGTCGACCACACATACACTGAACAACAATTTTAAATCCTAGGCCTCGATGACCGCTTTCTGCCAACGTTAATTTTTGTTTGCATGATCTGCAAATTGGGATTTCCGAAAGAGCGAGAAACACCGATATGAATTCAATAATGCGGTAGCAGTGCGATGAATGAATAATGATATCATCGCTGCTTGCTGCCTTCAACTTTTGCTCACTGCGACTCGTGTGTCCGTCGTCCGATGATACACTGGTAAAACGATTGCTGTGAAATTTTCGATTTCGCGGTTCCGCAGCACGCTGTCTTTTACATCGATCACCTTTCGGGTAGCTTGACATTTCGTTGTGCGCTCGGCAAAATCAAAAATGAAACTGAAAGCTGACGCTACAAATAGCAGTGTAGAAGCCGATTCCGAGAGCTATAGTTTACCGTTATATTGTATACCGTTATCCCAACAACTACTCAACACAGACCTTCTAGAACCTCCAAATAATATTTCAAAGGACCGTTCAATCGTTTCAGGTATATACAAGTATAGTCAAACAATAGAATACACGAAGGGGCGGAGCGCGCGCGCTCGGGTCTGCCCGAGCATTCGCACCTGCTCGACGCTCGGCCACTAAAACTGATCTAGCTTCGAAAATATGTCGAATTGGCCAAATTCACAGAGCGAGAATCTCGCAAAATCCCATCCTCTCACTAGTCTGACCACGTGGATTGATCAGACTGGCTTACTTCGAGTTGGTGGTCGTCTACCAAACTCTCAGCTCGACGACGATGCAAAACATCCTCCAATTCTACCAAAGACACCATCGTCTCCAAACTCATCATCGCTACCGCTCACAGTCGCACTGTGCATGGCGGAACCCAGCTAATTCTTGACTATATACGCAAGTACGGCTGGATTTTTGGTGGTCGTGCTCCAGTCAAGTCACACATTCACTGATGCGTCACTTGCACGAGAATACGTGGTTTTCGAGCTCAGCAACGCGTGGGACAACTTCCAGCCTCACGTGTTACACCATCACTTATCTTTGAACACACTGGAGTTGACTACGCTGGCCCAGTGGCTCTCAAGTTCTTCAATGATCGTGGTACGCGCAACTATAAGGCCTGGATCGCTGTATTAGTATGCTTTTCAACGTCTGCTATTCATCTGGAACTAGTAACCGATTACAGTGTTCAAGGATTCCTGAAGGCACTTCGCCCATTTACATCTCATCGAGGAATCTGTAAAACACTCTCCAGTGACTGCGGAACCAACTTTCAAGGCGCACAAGTTGCTTTAGAACGTCTCCTGGCGGGATTCACTAAAGAATCTCAACACCTGCAACAGCTCATCGCCAATGATGGCACTCGCTGGAAATTTAATCCGCCTGGAGCTCCCCACATGAGTGGAAAATAGGAAGCAGCTGTTAAATCAGTGCAACAACATCTAGCTAAAATCAACTCGGACAAACTGCTGACATACGAAGACATTTCCACACTTCTGATGCAAATTGAAGCTGTACTAAACTCTCGTCCACTTAGTGCTCTCTCAGAAGATCCTGATGATCTTGTAGCACTAACTCCAGGTCACGTCATCCGAGGGGCTCCTCTCACTACAATACCAGAACCATCTCTGCTGCATCTGCCTTCAAATCGCCTCTCATTACTTTAAGACATTCAATAGCGTCTCCAACTATTCTGGTCTCATTGGTGTGCCTGCTGCTTGAAAACTCATCAAACCATCTCTGAGTGGAACACATCATTCCACGACATCGGAGTAGGTTCCCTGGTGCTGCTAGCAGACGAGCGGTATCCACCATCAAAATAGCCGCTGGGTTGCGTTACACACATTCATCCAGGTCAAGATGACCTCACTCGTGTTATCACCATCGAGACAGCCTCCTCAACCTATCTCAGACCAATCCACAAGTTGGTGCTGCTGCCAATTCCGCGTCATGAGGAAGATCTTCATCGCGTTTTGCTAGCGCCATTACAACTACTTCGCCAAAAAGCGGCGAAGGAGGGGAATGTTCAAATCTCCCGCCCTCTGCTACATTATTGACCGCCATACCTCGATCATCGATCTAGGTGGCATGCCAGCACCAACATGCTTCTCTCTCTCTAAGCGCTATCTTTCTTATATATACTGTAACCTGCGCAGCGCTGCTGTTTTCCTGCTATTTTCTACATGTTTGCTTCTCGCTTGGCTGGCGTGTGTCTTCAGACCGCATGGTATGTGAATGCGTGATCTATTTTGTATTTCGAGTAGTGAATTATTGTTATTGAATGGATTAAAATTGTTTGCAACGAAGTTGTTAAGTGCTTGTGGTAAACTTAAGCCACCCAGGTCCCAGTATATTTCACCGAACTCTTACTTGCTTAACCCTTTTCTTTTTACAATACTATTCAGCTTCGACCCGTTAATAAAGAAAAGTATATTTCGTTTACAAAATTTGTTAAAGGAACGGACTTACAGTTCAGATTTATAGATTCGTATCGTTTTATGCCCAGCAGCCTCAAAAAATTGGCAACGTATTTGAATGATAACCAAAAGAAAATCACATGTAAATTTTGCACTAGCTCCGACAAACTTGAGTTATTAACCAGGAAAGGTGTTTTCCCGTATGGGTACATGGATGGTTGGGACGTAAAATTGCCGACTAAATAAAAATTTTATTCAAAATTGAACAACCAAGATGTTTCGGATGAAGATTACGGACACGCATGCAAAGTTTGGCACACTTTGAAGATTAAAACGTTAGGAGAGTACTCAGATTTATATTTGCAAACTGACGTTTTTCTATTGGCAGACATTTTTGAAAACTTTCGACAGAATTGTTTAGCAACGTACAATCTGGACCCTTTACATTATTACACAGCGCCCGGCCTTTCATTTGACGCGACGCTGAAATGTACTGGTGCTGAACTCGAGCTTCTCACCGATGTTGATATGGTTATGTTTATTGAAAAAGGTATTCGAGGTGGCGTGTCCCAATGCTCTAATCGATGTGCAAAGGCTAATAATAGATAAATGGGAGATGTTTTCAATTCAGAACTAGAAGAGTCGTATCTCATGGACTTCGATGTCAACAATTTATACGGGGCTGCTATGAGCTTTGCTCTACCATGCAGTTCCTTTGAATGAATGCCAGATTTCGAACAATTTGATGTTTTGTTCATCTGGGGCAAAGCGGAGTTTCGCTATGTATTAGAGGTGCATTTAGAATATCCTGAGGAACTGCATGAAATGCACACGGATTTGCCACTTTGTCCAGAGCACTACATACCTCCGATCGCGTTTTAAAACAATGTTCAGAGTTAGGTTTAAAATTAGTTAAAATTCATCGAGTTCTCAAGTTCAGACAAACACCGTGGTTTAAAAAATACATAGATTTTAATATAGATTTGGGAAAAAAATCAAACAATGAATAACGTTGTTTTCGGTAAGACAATGGAGAACGTTCGGAAATACAGAGATGTTAGATTGATTACAAACTCGGGTGGAAGATATGGTGCTAGAGCCACAATTGCCAAACCAAATTTTCACAGCTGTACAATTTTTAATGAAAATATGATGATAGTTGAAATGCGTAAAACGAGAGTCAAACTCAACAAACCATTGTACGCAGGCTTCTCCATTTCAGATCTTTCAAAATCCTTTATTCACGATTTCCATTATAATTATGTTAAACTGAAATTTGGACATCAGGCAAAATTAATGTATACTGACACGGACAGTTCGATATATCACTTCAGCGTCCCTGACATGTACGACTGCATCAAACAGGACTTAAATAAATTTGACACGTCCGATTATCTGCCTGATAATGTCTACGGAATGCCGTTGGTTAAAAAATAAGTCCTCGGCTTAATGAAAGACGAGTGTAACGGGAAGATGATAGCAAAATTTGTTTGATTACGAGCGAAATTGTATTCATTTATAAAGTTAGGGGAGGATAAAGATAAAAAACGGGCCAAGGGCGTCAAAGGATCGCTATTAAAAACAATAACTTTGGATGATTACCTGAAGTGCGCTTTTCAACATCAAAATTTGGTCAAATATCAGTCTTATACTGAGTCAAAAGCATCGGCCCTGTACCATAAAACAGAAGAAGATAGCACTCAGCTGGAACGAGGACAAGCGGATCGTTTTTCCAAACACGACCGATACGCTTCCGTGGGGCTACAAGACCTGCAGATAAACTGAATCTTATAGTAGTTACGGTGTGAAACAGAATTGTACGTATATATGTATCAGGGTGGTCCTTATTTATGGTGTTTTCGAAAATTTCTGCGGACAAGGCGGAAAAAGTTTACAAAAAAATCAAAAAAAATGTACGCAAAACTTGAAGCCTGTAGGTCAACTCTAAGAACTGTCTTCAAAGCAGTGAAATTTCCCATTTAAATAACATGGGAATTGGAGCTTACTACATTCTTTTTTTTTCCCCGCCTTAATACTGCTTCGAAAAATCTGAAGTTTAGTTTACGTCTTCCCTGCAGTCATATGTATACAAAAAAAAATTTCGAAACTTTGAAATCCCACGAAACACAACTTTGAGGGACTTTCCTTACCTAACCTAACCTTTCCTCAAAGTTGTGTTTCGTGGGATTTCGAAACTTTGATCACTGGAAATCAGTCAATTTTTTTTTGTAGATGTAGAAAGAATGTAGTAAGCATCTACAAGAACGGTCCCGCATTCCTGGCGAATATATCATCCTGGTTATGGTAGGGTGAATAAAATTATTGTACTATCGTTGTGAAGTAATTGTCGACTGTTCCCTAAAAATTGTACTGAATAAAACTGTTTTTGATGTGAAACATCTATAGCCGCACGTAAAACAGATTTCTGGCGTGGCGACGCAAGCCGTGGCGACGCGTCGCCACGCTATATGATGGTAGTACGGTGTGGCGACGCGTCGCCGTGCGCAATCGACTGTGCATTGTATACTCCCGGAGTGTATACAGTGTTTTGTTTTTGTTTTTGTTTACTACAGTACACATAACCTGTGTTTTACTTGAAAACAAATTATTCTGATAATAAAATGTCTGACAGTAATAATTTAGAGAGTGAAAGTGATCAGCCTCCTGCAAAAAAAGCAAAATCACCCGATGACACACTATCAAGTCATCAGTAAGTTAATTATATTTTTATATTTTAATTGATTATTAATTTTAATTAATTTTAATTTTTTTAAATTGATTATTAATTATTTAAAGAGTATTCACGAATTTATTTTACACCTTTACCTTAGCTCTTAAGAGACAATTTTTTTTTAATACGAAGCTATGTAATATTCAACCTTGCGATCCATCCTTGACCGAGCTGTACTCAATCCGAGGTATGTTTTGCATTCCTAGAGCGATAGTAACCCAACACCGCAGATCCATAGCTCTGAATGTATACTACCGCAGCTTTCGGTCGACCTTGCACTCTGGCCTTGACTGAACCCGTTTAAAATTCATCGTAGAGTTCACGTTACAGTTACAAGCCAAAAAGAATGTCCCGTGGATGATAACGTACCGACATCCAAGTTGGTAAAAAGCAATTCTCAGAACCATTAATTTTGGAATGTCGCGTGTTTGGTAACGTGGGAGAAGAATGTGAGGTGGTTGATGTTACACATCAGCCGTCCTACCGTGGAAAAAGAATTTGAGATGGTTGAAGTTACACATCAGCAGTTCTATCGTGGGAAAAGAATCCAAGGTGGATGATGTTACACATCAACGACATCCGAGTGGATAAAAAACAATTCTCAGAACCATTAATTTTGGAATGTCACGTGATTGATAACGTGGGAAAAGAATGTGAGGTGGTTGATGTTACACATCAGCAGTCCTACCGTGGGAAAAGAATTTGAAATGGTTGATGTTACACATCAGCAGTCCTATCGTGGCAAAAGAATGCGGGATGGTAACCGACATCCAGGTCGGTAAAAAAGTTCCGTAGTTTCCAAAAATTATTAAGAAACCTTGTAACACAGTACGCGTGACATACTATCAACTAAAACTGAAATTCTTCGGAATGATTTTAGAACTTAGATTTGGGAAATTCGAGATCTGACTGAGGAACTCAAGGTCCACATGCGACATTTCTGAACCTAGTTGTGAGATATTTGAAATCCTTTTAATTCCTTCTGCTAAAATGTATTTTCAATTTCAACAGACTGTAGGTAATCAAATATATTTGTACATATATTGCGTGAATTCAGCGGAATATTTAGTGAATTTCAAATACTGTATAGTAAATGTACAATAAATGTTCCCATATAATATATTTACTTACATTTTTTCTAGTAAATGTGTAGTAAATTAAACATTTTGAAAAGTGTTAATATATTCATACGTATAATATATGTATAGTGGATATGAAATAAATTTTTGCTCAAAATATACTCTTATTTTCTATTCGTAAAAATTGATACGCAAAATAAAAAATAGTTTTCACGGAATCGGCATTATACACGAACAATAATAAAAAAAAAAAATATTTTTACCTAAAATAATCCGTTGATCATAACTTGTTCTACAACTCATATTTCCTTAAATTTCCTTGAAAATGAAGTAATTACTTGCGTAACATTTATTTAATTTCTGTAGTATTTATTTGAGATGTAAAAATGAATATATTTATGATTTGCAAGAACAGTGAAGAGGGATAGAAGAATCCTTTTAAACGATAACCACCTACACCAAAGTACCGATGGTTGGCCTATTTTCATACTTGGGGTTAATTTCCGCATCGGTTGTGTGTTCACACTAGATGGCGCCAATGCGGGGCTATGGCGCGGCTGACTGCCGAAATATGCCCAACCTGACCCCCCCCCCCCCGCCGCCCCCCTCAGCCCGTGGCGTTCCCCCGTCGCTTCCCCCTCCCCTTTTGATCATTTTCGCGGTTTGCCGCAAGATGGCTATTTTCATGGGATTTGACACACACACACAAAATAATTCCTGTCGAGACCTGTTTGGCGCCGAAAAGTCGCGCATGAATCGGATAGGGTGAAAAACAGTTAGACCTATTAAAAAAATTCCAGGAAATGGTTCCTGAAGGAAGGTTCAAAATAGCGTTTGAATGCTTTTAATAATTTTTTTACTTAATAACGATTACATTTAGTTTCTTATTCTATTCTAAATTTAACAAGTAAAATTATACATATTATTTTCAATATTCATATTAATTAAACATATTATTATTCCAAAATTGACTTACAGTAATTTCTTCACCGTACCGCTAATCGAACTGTACTCAACGACTCTATCGTGTAAGATCATGCAATAAGGCTGCGGTGTTTTGGGGAAGATTCATTCTGTTTCGAGCAATCGATAGCGATAAGGGGAGCTTAGTTTATAAATTCACGCTTCGATAACAAAGGTCCGGCTTCTTTGTTGTAGTAGACCATTTGAAATTGAACATACATGTTGTAGAGAATGGCGTACTGATTATTGGATATATCGAGATTGAAATTTCCGTAGGGATAACACTGCGAGTTGAGGAAGAGTTTTACATTTCTGATTCGACTGTTACGTCCGTGAGTAGAGTTACTCCTGAGCGGTAAGAGTAAACTGGTTGGCTTCGCTTTTAAGTTCCAGGACAACCGGATATCAGGATGAGGATCAAATAATGTAGGGTTTGTTTGAGATATTACTAATATATTTATTGCGAGGAAGTTCAGATGACGGTAAAAACGAAGTGTGTTGTATGAAGCTTTGTAAGAAGTCTAGATGTGACGTTGTTGACAGTTAGAATAGAAGTGTTCCTCGAGATGTGAAACGTACGGGTGCAGAAAAGGTGTGACAATGCTAGGAGTAGGGAATGGAATTTGATGAGTAAGCGTGATAGTGAATAGCGTGAGACTACGTAGAGATAAGAGGACAGGACAGAGACCATGAGATTAATGTAAGAACTGTGCGAGAGTTAGCGAGTAGGAAAAATAGAGAGAAGTGGTATGCTGGACGTAACACCCCCCCCCGTCAGAGGGAGCATAGCGGTAAGTATGGTCCCGAATATGGGAAGCAAGAAGGTGGAAATGTGAAACATGATTTTAAAGTATGTGCTTAAAATTAGTTTTAAAATTTTTCTTATTATAGGTAGTGTATGGTTTATATTCTGGATTACGTATGAGCGTAAGGCATATAGTTATAATACTATGGTTACATAATGTTGTTTAAAGCTAGGCGCCTAGGGTTAATGCGCATGGAAGCGGGTTAGTACACTTAAGACTAAACAACAATGATTTTTTTTGATTAGCTGGGTACTAAGTAATACTATATTTTTTTTTTTTTTGATATATCGAGATACAGAGTTTGACCTATTTGTACAATGATATCGGTTATGAGTGTAGATATATTTTGGGCTAATTTTAAACTAAGGGTATAAGATCGTCACTACAATTATTTTAGTGCAGTAGTGTACACAAGTATTTATTTTATTTATGTCTGTTTGACAGCGCAACAGCAGATCCTGGTAGCAATATAGTAGTTGCCTATTTGTAATAAGGTTCTCGTGAGGTTTTAAGTACTGGTGGGTTTAAAGAAAGCGGAGGTGGTGTGTGAGGAACTGCATCATGGGTTTCTACTTCGTTGGAAATGGGTAGGACAGAAGAAGTAGGTGGGTGGATAATATTTAGCTCGATTGGATTGTCATACCCTGTTTGTTGGTTGTACTGTGTTTGCTATTGAAGGGGTTGATGTGGGATTTTACTATGTATGTGCGATTTTCAGTTTATTAAGATGAACTATTTTTGTTTTGTTTAGCGTGAGGTATATTTCGGCGTTAACGTCATCTATTATTCGTTTGATTACATACGGGCCTTTATAATGATCTTGGAATTTTGACCTTGTTTCGTTTAATAGGTAGACAGTTTGTCCTACTTCAAATCGTTGTGGGTTAATCGTTCTGTCGTAGTGTTCTTTACTTTTCTGTTTAGTTTGTTTCAGGTTCAACGCGGCGCGTTCACGGATGTCTGTGAGATTCGCTATTAGATCGAGAAGGAATGTATCGTATGTATGCGTGGATGTGTTGCTTAGTATCGCATCTGTCGGTAGTTTAGCTTCCGAGCCGAAGATCAGCTGGTGAGGTGAATAATGTGTACTGTCGTGTTTCGCTGTATTATAGCAGAAAATGGCGAAACCAATGAATTCATCCCAATCTTTACCTTCGTTGGTGTAATGTTTGATGTATTCGGTAATTACAAGGTGACTTCTTTCTAATGAGCCGTTTGATTGCGGTCTATAGGCGGTTGTTCGTAGTTGTTTAATTTTGAAGAGTTTACAAAGTTGTTTGATGACTGTGCTCATAAAATTCTGTCCTTGGTCTGTAGGTATTGCTCGAGGAGTACCGTAACGTGTAATGTATTCTTTTGCGAATGCTGCGCCTATAGTTTTGGCGGTGGCATCAGGTAAAGGGATGGCGTCCAGGAATTTTGTCAAATTGCATTGTATCGTCAAGAGATATTTGTGGTTCGATTTAGTAAGGAGTAGAGGTCCAACAATATCTAATGCCACTTTGTCAAAGGCCTCTGCGGGCGTGTCAGTGATTGCCATGGGTAATTTTGTTTTGATCCTGACTAGTTTTTTCCTCTGGCAACTGCCGCAAGATCTGATGATATTTTGAATTTGCTTTTTCATATTTGGCCAAAAATATTTTTCTCTTATTTTATTGAAAATTTTTGTAACGCCTTGGTGTCCTCCGATCAGTGACTTGTGGTACTCTTTGATCATGTCTTCGCGTAGTCGTTCGTCTGGTATAATTGTAGTATTTCTACAAAGTGTTACTCGAATGTCTGAATCCGCAAAAATGTGATAAATGAGTTTTTTAAAGATAGATCGTAGAATATCATCAACTCCTGGTCCTGACATGGGGAATGATATGGACCGAATGTCTAGTCCGGACAAGATAATCCTCAAGTTAACTAACGTGTAGAAAATGTCGTCAAGTCTGCCCGGGTCTGATTGACGTGGTTTCACTACGAGGGTAAATATGTATTTGTTGTTTTTCAACCGAGTTTTAATTACGTCGGATATTTCTGGATTCTAGTTTTGAAAGGATTCCATGCTTATTAGATTTCCGTCTATCAACTGTTTTTCTAGTCCTTCTGTCCAACCACAATTAGCTGATACGAAATGAGCGTAATTATCGCACAACATGAGAAGTCCGTCATTAGTTTCGGTTACGTTGGGTGTTGGTAATATGTCATTTTGATTTTGTATGAAGTAATCTAAGCAACAAAAGTTGTCATTGTCAATATGGGGGCGGTCTGGTTTTCGCTCTTCGGGATTGTCGCGACGTTGTGAGCCTAAAGGTGGTAGCGTTGCCGTAGGTACAACGGAGGCATCGCTATCCGTGTCTTCAACAGCTGACTCCGGATCATGTGTCACGGAGTCACTCTCCGAGATATCAGTTGGGTAGCGCGAGGGAGTAGAAACCGGAGCATGTCTTGGAGCTGACCTAGTGCCGGTCCGACGCATTGGCCGACGAGTTACAGGTGGAGCAGGGATTCTGGGTGTTGATGCGTCTGCTTCAGATTCACAAGATGTCGAGTCATAAGTCGGGTTTTGATAATTACAAATGGTGATCTTTATGTCGGAGTCTTTAAATATGTAATGGATCATCCGATTAACAAGGTTCCAGTCTAACTTATCTAAGCCGCAGCCTAGTCTTGGAATCGAGAGCGATTTGACTTTGTCTTGTTCTAAGCAATTCTTTAGATTTACTAGGGCGTTGAACAGTGTTTCTTCAGTTGGTTTCTGGTAGTGGTATTTTTTGGTTACTAGATTGTAAATGAGGCGGTTACCATGTGGCAGTGTCAATACGTTCGTTACTTCAGGGTCTAGTTGTTGTAGTTGATCTCGGGTGATTATTTTCCTATTGATTAGTTGTCCCGCGACTCCTCGTGATGTCTTGCAGTCTGCCGAGATGCAGTGGGCTAGGTTATCTTGTCTGTCGAGGAGATTGGCGCGTATCTCTTGAATAAATTTACTATGCGTTAATGGTAGGTGGTTAAGATCTGTTACGAATTCCGTGAATCGAGGGGCGTAATTTCGTGCTTTACTGGTAGTGGCTTCGGGTGTCGGCTTATTCAGTGTGTCGGACTGTTCTTCACGTATTTTAACACTACGACCCTGGGGCTTACCGGAGTTTTGGTGTGATTTAGATGAGGTGAGTGGTTGAACTCGTTCCGTAGTTTGCTTGATCGTTTTATCGACTACGATCGGTGCCTCCGTTGCGCTGCTATTGTCAGTCATACTGGCACTTGAGTCAGAGGTAAAAGTAGACGTCGAAGTGTCTTGTAATGCTTTGTTTCGTCTTCGTGGGGAGGGGCTGGTGGATTCATGTGCAGATCCATGCGCTCGTATTGGGTGCTGGTCTACATGTTTCATTTGCTTGTGAGCGCCGGTAGATGAAGATAGCGTATCCGGTTCGCGAGCACGTGTTGGATATTGGTGAGCTATTTTGGCGCGCTTGTGGGCGTCAGTAGATGAGCATTCTGTATCGGGTCGTGGCCGTTTTGAGGTAATAGGTAAAATTCGGAAATTGTCGACAGGTGGATTTCTGGAAAGCGCGTCTGCGTTGGAGTTCGCTATTCCTTTTTTATGTTTTGTGACGTACGAATATTCTTCCAACTTCAGTCTCCAGTGCATTAGTAGTGTATATATGCCGGTTCTAACTCAAAGATGGCGGCGCTCCCCCCTAGTTCCCCCCTAGCTCCCCCCTAGCCCCCCCCCCCCAGCCACCCGACTCGCGGCGCACCCTCTCTCACCCCCCCCCCCCCCCCCGGTCATTTTCGATGGCTATTTCCATAGGATTTGACACACACACACACACACACGCACACGCACACACACACACACACACACACACACACAAAATAATTCCTGTCGAGACTTGTTTGGCGCCGGAAAGCCGCACATAAATCAGATAGGGTAAAAACTTGCCAGATCTATTGAAAAAATTCCAGGAAATTGCTCTTTGAGATAGTGCCGACAATGCACTTAAACCAATCTGGGATAGTGGGGGAGTGGCCCCGATAAAAATTCCTCGCACAATATGCGTGTCGAGACTTGTCCAATGGAAAAATTGTAGTGGGGGTGGTATATAAAGCGTACGTCTATCGTGATCGTCACTCTGTTCTCATCGTATTCTCATTGTGAACTGTTCTCGCTCGTGAAATAACCTCGAAACGCGATGGATCTAGCAAAAGTTAACCACGTCAGCCGCCTGGAGAATCTGCCAACCAAGAAGATGTCGGAACTCGAAATTGGGGGAGTGTATGACGTCATCGGGTTACGACTGGTCAAAACAAAATTCGGGGTACGTGTTCTGGCGACAATCGATGGAGAATACAACGTCTTCTTACCGCCGAGAATCGCAAGAGTTCTACAAGAAGATTCCAGTCAGTTGACTGAAATGTGTAGCATGGCCGGAGAAAATCGCCTGCAAATGAAATACCTTGGTGGAGAATTCAACAAGTTCGAATTTTCATGCAGTTATGCGCCTTAAATGAACTATGCGACCCCCCCCTCTACTTCCACAAAATTCATCCACGAGGGGGTAAAAACGGGTGTGCTGGAGATGGAATAGTCAGTCTTCCACATACAATCCGTCAGTATATAATCGAGCGCAACATTCCCACTCCTCAACATGGCGATGATCCTAGACGTGCAATGTTTTATCGGTCATAACATGAAGTTTGTACCCAAGGAAGTCGCAGTCGTGAATGTAAACGGGTCGGGTCTGGATTACATCATTTTCAAGCCGCCCTATGATTTGGCAAGCCTACCACTTGAATGTAGAGCTACCAATGTATGGTTGACGCACAATCACCATGGAATATCATGGAACGCAGGCAACAAATCTCACGACGATGTGACGAAGATTGTGAGAAAAATGGTTGAAAATGCGTGTTACGTATACGTCAAAGGGGCGGAGAAGAAAGCATGGCTGACGGAGATCGTCGATGGTACAACGAGGGTTATTAATATGGAAGATTTGCATATCATACCCCCTGCACTGGAAAAATTGAGGTATATGGAAGCGGCATCGTGGCACGACGCGAACCATGGATACTCTCCAGCGAATAACCTCCAGCAAGCAGCAGCGCCAGGCTCAATTTGGTATGATGACAACTCTGAATACATCCCGGCATACAATTGCGCGTTTGAAAATGTGCAGCGACTAAGGAGTTGGTATTCGAAGGAGTGTACCAGCTCCCTCGAGAAATCCTTCCGTCTGTACAAAGAATTGGATGGTTTAAGGGGAATGATGTCCGAGGATATAGCTTTTTTACCAAAAGAATTTATCTGCACGTTCGCATCAAACTCCATCAATGATGCGTGGGATAAACTACCAGAGAATATGAAAATGGACCACGCCGTCGCAAGGTTCCGCAGATGTAGCATACATTATACACCAGGACCCGATGGCGATATCGTGGATGGACCGAATCCCCTAATTAAAGACTGTTTAGCTTGCAATCGCGTGTATAGATAATATGGACAATATTTGCCAAAATAAAAATAGAATTTATTAGGATATATACAATTATATTCGCGTTTATATGTAGAATATTCGATAGAATTAATCTCAATTATATCATAGCTTATACATAGAATTAAAAAAATTTACTATTCAATAAAATTATAATCTAGAAATAGGATACATTACAAATATATATCTTTATAACTTTTACCCATTCTCGTCATACAAAATGTAAATGTTATGAATTTTTACTTGTGAAAAATATATAATCAATAATTATGAATTTTGCGTGGTTTATTCCTCGAAATCATCCATAAAATCATTATCGCTATCCTGCTCGTTAACAATATCATCATCATCGCTATTTTCAACATCTATAATTATTACAATAGTTTCATTCGCCCATTTTTCTACAATTATTTGCATACATATATCACCGTAATTTATATAATATTGGCTGTTTGGTCTCACTCGAGCAGCTCGCGCATCCTCAACGAGATCCCGAAGCTCCTCCAACGAGAACTCGCGTGTTGCTTCGGAAAAGCCTATAATTATCTCTTCCTCAGCCTCCTCATCCTCGCCCCAATCAATGCTCGACCACTCGTCGTTATCATCACTCGAATGAGATGACATTTTTTCTTTCCAAAATTGATTCGCGATGAAAAATCTGTAAAAAGAGCAAGCCGAAATAGAAAAGTTGAAGCTGCTGCACTCATCATTTATATGCATGATAAATCTCCAATTCAAAAAAGTTTCCACCTATTCAAAATGAGTGATACGGAGAAGGTGTGGAAGATACTAGAATTTTATTTTAATGTAGTGCTACTCACCAATCCTCGTCCGAAAAATATCCATCATCGTCAGCCCTATCTATGTCTCCCAGGATTTCGCGGATTTCATCAATCTGAGCCAGAAGTAAAGCGAATTGAAAGCGTGCGTCATTATCATCACCGCCATTCCAAACATCCTCCACCTCTGCTTCCTCCTCCCCCTCCTCCTCCTCCTCCTCCTCCTCCTCCTCCTCCTCCTCCTCCACATCACTCGATGATGATGATGATTCGAGATGATGCTCGGGGTCGATAATTAGCCTATCAGCATCACTATCTGTCAATTCATCATCATCATCCTCCTCATAATAAGCCGCCCCTCTGCATACCCGCTTATATGTGGGCGATCGTGGTGGTGAATGAGGTGGGGAGTCTGATGGCCCCCTTTTCTGTCCGTTCATATTTTTTCGATATGATTCTAAAATTTTTCCAGAATTTTTATGGATACGATGATAGGGAATACAGAAAAGTTAAAACAAATCGAAAAAACTTTTGTTAACATACTAATCAAATGCGATAATCATTACGGAATTCAAATCAACATTCACAGTATCGTAAGAGGATTGGCGTAGCACCATATACATATATATGTGTATTCTATAAAGTACTCACAAAAAATATAAACTCGTTGAAGTCTTGAGATTTTTCCAATGAACACCGATTTTTTTCTCACTTTATCAAAAACGTCTGTTTTGACACGAAGGATTTTTTCAAAATTACTAGAGAAGTTTTCAAACCACTGTTCGAATAAATACTAAAGGACTCGCACCCGCCCCCCACCGAGCAAAACCCAGCCGGCCAATCATTCGTAGAGCACGCATCACGTGACATAGAGACGAAAGAGTGACGCGGGGGAGGCGGTATAAGCTAGGAGAAAATTTTCTCAAGAGCTCGCCAGCTTTCCATTGCATACCCCAACGCTAATATGGTTGGGGATGTGCAGGCTCGGACTTGCTCGCTATCAAGAGTCGTAAAACCCCAAAACTGCATGTGCACATACCATCCGGTGAAGATCGGGCAAGATAAGATTTTTCTGACGCCAAACACTGTTCGCCACTCGCTTTTCGTTGACCGATTTTTCCCACCACATGGCTCACGCTGCTTAACGACTCATAAAACCCAAAAATTTAGGGATGGTGGGAGGGGGACTGCGGACCCCGTCGCCTCTGACGCCATTTTTTACATGAATTTCATCTTCTCTGCAGAGTCGGGAGGGTGATGAAAAGCGGGCAAGATAAGATTTTTCTAACACCAAACACTGTTCGCCACTCGCTTTTCGTTGACCGATTTTTCGACGAAAGAGTAACGCAGGGGAGGCGGTATAAGCTAGGAGAAAATTTTCTCAAGAGCTCGCCAGCTTTCCATTGCATACCCCACGCTAATATGGTTGGGGATGTGCAGGCTCGGACTTGCTCGCTATCAAGAGTCGTAAAACCCCAAAACTGCATGTGCACATACCATCCGGTGAAGAGCGGGCAAGATAAGATTTTTCTGACACCAAACACTGTTCGCCACTCGCTTTTCGTTGACCGATTTTTCCCACCACATGGCTCACGCTGCTTAACGATTCATAAAACCCAAAAATTTAGGGATGGCGGGAGGGGGACTGCGGACCCCGTCGCCTCTGACCTCATTTTTTACATGAATTTCATCTTCTCTGCAGAGCCGGGAGAGCAATAAAACTCAAAAATTTAGGGATGGCCGGTCGGATAAAGGGTGGGCCCAGTCGGCTCTGACGTCATTTTTCCCTCCGAGATGCGCAGAACGCAGTGCGCACCACATCTCTGACGTCATTTTACCCTCCGATATGCGCAGAACGCAGTTCGCACCGCATCTCTGACGTCATTTTACTCTCCGATATGCGCAGAACGCAGTGCGCACCGCATCTTTGACGTCATTTTACCCTCTGATATGCGCAGAACGCAGTTCGCACCGCATCTCTGACGTCATTTTACTCTCCGATATGCGCAGAACGCAGTGCGCACCGCATCTTTGACGTCATTTTACCCTCTGATATGCGCAGAACGCAGTGCACACAGTTCCCAAATTCTTGCGATCTATCGGTCTATATACATATAAGCTCACAGCTGCACCCGTATTTGACACTGATATGGTTATCGTTGAAATGAATCGTGTCAAAGTTCACTTCGCCAAACCTATTTACGTCGGCGCATCAATTCTAGATCTGTCAAAAATCTTTCTCTACGATTTCCACTATAATTATATTAAAACCAACTTTTCGAATAAACAGGCTAAATTGATGTATACCGACACAGACAGCCTTATTTATCAATTCAATGTGCCTAATATCTACGATATCATCAAACGTGATGTAGATACAATGTTAGACACCTCTGACTATCCGCCCGACAATGTGTATGGTATTCCCCTTAAAAACAAAAAACAACTGGGGCTAATGAAGGATGAAAATAATGGTAAAATTATGACAGAGTTTGTGAGACTGCGAGCAGAGCTGTACACATTTACTACGATGGGTGAGGATGGGGAAAAATATGACAGTGGCGTAAAAGTGAGTAAGCGTGCCAAGGGTGTAAGAAATTCATCGATAAATAGCATCACGTTTGATGATTATAAGCGCTGTCTGACGGCTTACCGAGAGTTGACTCTTCCACAGTGTTTAATACGCAGCAAAAAACACGAAGTAAGCACGATAGTACAAAAAAAATTGGCTCTGAGTTGGCAGGATGACAAGCGGCAATTGATACCTGGACAGACCGACACCGTACCTTGGGGTTTTGTCCCAGCCCCCAATAGCTATAGGATAAACTTTAGACATAGAATTCATGTAAATATTTGATGTTTTGACGCCTCGAACGATCCACCATCGGGCGGAAACGTTTCATGATCAATACGATATTTAATGGATTTGAAGTTTCAAAATGTGAATTCATATACTCAACAATTGTTTATTCATTTATTATTGATATATCAAGCAATTATTCATATTTATTCGTTTACCACGAGAAAAGTTTTCAGAAAATGAAAAAAATTTTTCAGGAAACGAAAAAAACTTTTCAGAAAATGAAAAAAACTTTTCAGAAAACGAAAAAAAGTTTTCAGAAAATGAAAAAAAGTTTTCAGAAAACTTTATTCCCATTTGATTAACACGTAAAAAAAGTTTTCAGAAAATGAAAAAAAGTTTTCAGGAAACGAAAAAAACTTTTCAGTAAATGAAAAAAACTTTTCAGAAAACGAAAAAAAGTTTTCACAAAATGAAAAAAAGTTTTCCAAAAAATAAAATGTGTAATAATCGTATGGCAAAATTGCATATTATCATTATTATTATTATTATCATTATTATTATTATTATTATTTTCGTAGTACAGAGTATGGCACATGTGCGCACAAAGGAGATAAAATGTGGAAATATTTGTATATTCAAAATCTTTTATTGTAATTCGGAAAATACATACAAATTATGTTACATGTCTGTTTTATTCATCCAACTATTGTGCGAATTATCAAAACCCAACCACTTCACATAGAACAGATTCCCCCGTTTGCGTAACACTTTCTCCACAAGGTAGCCGTCGGGATATTTCACTTTGGTGAGCTCTTCCTCGTAGAAGCCCCCCTCGATGGGATGATCTTGATAATCGGTAAGTTTGTAGGTGGGTGGATTGGTATTTTTCACCTCACTCACGGTGAATATTTCTGTCGTCCAATTGGATGTATAGCCTTTTTCGAATACATTCTTGTACTTGCTGATTCGAACTCGATCGTCTACACTGAATTTCCGCGCTCGATCACTTCGTTTGATTTGCCGAGGCTTGTACACGCTACGATACAGCTGTTTTTCATTCTCCGTGCTCACATCCTGTAAGTTTTATTTGAATCGTGCGATGTTTGGTGTTGTTGTAGGACTTCATTAAATCACCCAAAATATTAATCCACTTGTGAAATCCTAGGAGAGTAAACCACATCCACATTTTATTTTTTCAATGTTCGACTAAAAACGTTCGCATATCGACGCCTTTATGTTGCTGAGTGTCAAATACATGTTGATATTGTGCTGCATCATGAGGGCTTTCAATTTGCTGTTGTGAAATTCTTTGCATTGATCAACGTATAGATGTGCAGGTATACGGCTCTGGGTTAGTACAGATTTCATAGCAGCAGCCGCATCTTTCCCCCCACCACGGATGAGGATGAAACAAAAATGTGACAACGGTGTTAAAGTGGGTAAGCGTGTCAAGGATGCGAAAACTGCTACGATAAATAACATCACGTTTAATGATTATAAGAACCGTCTGAGGGGCTTACCAAGAGTCGATCAACCCCACAGTGCTTAATACATAGTAAAAAAATGCGAGGTTAGCTCCAATGTACTGAAAAATTGATCATGAGTTGACAAGACGGTAATATGCAACCGATACCTGGGCAAACAGGCACCAGAACTTGGAGGGTGTCCTGCAACCCCGCAATAAACTAGCCGTAGGCTGGAACTGAGGGCATAGAACCGTTGTAAATATATGCGTTTGACATCCATGGCGATAGTTCATGAAGCAGAGACGTTTCGCCGGCAATACGATATTGAGCAGATCGAAGTTTTAAAATTCGAATACCGTGTAAATTCATGTATTCATCAATTATTTATTTATTTATTATTAATATATTGAACAATTATTCATATTTATTCGTTTACCACGAGAAAAATTTTCAGAAAATGGAAAAAAGTTTCCGGAAAACGAAAAAAAGTTTTCAGAAAATGAAAAAAAGTTTCCAGAAAACGAAGAAAAATTTCAGAAAACGAAGAAAAATTTCAGAAAATGAAAAAAAGTTCATCAAAAAATAAAATGAGCATTAATCGTATGGAAAAATTATAGATTATCATTATTATTATTATTATCATCATCATTATTATCATCATTTGAAGGCCTTTGATCACGGCAGGCGATGGTGGAGGTGCCCCCTGCTACCAGGGTCCGGCACTATCGACGTCGAGGCCACCTGCAGCCCCTCTCTTCCGCAGTCTAGGAGGACCGCGATCCTCGCCCCTTCCAAGGTCGTCGCAAGAGCTGTCATTGCTCGCGAAGTAATGACCCCCGGATTTAGAGTTCGCATGATTGAGCTACGCATACGACGTCCTGGCGCGGAGCTTCAGGGGCGGCTGTGTCCTAGCATTTCACAAGTGGACTAATATTTTGGCTGTGCCGCCCCGAAGCTCCGCGCCAGGACGTCGTATGCGTAGCTCAATCATGCGAACTCTAAATCCGGGGGTCATTACTTCGCGAGCAATGACAGCTCTTGCGACGACCTTGGAAGGGGCGAGGATCGCGGTCCTCCTAGACTGCGGAAGAGAGGGGCTGCAGGTGGCCTCGACGTCGATAGTGCCGGACCCTGGTAGCAGGGGGCACCTCCACCATCGCCTGCCGTGATCAAAGGCCTTCAAATGATGATAATAATGATGATGATAATAATAATAATAATGATAATCTATAATTTTTCCATACGATTAATGCTCATTTTATTTTTTGATGAACTTTTTTTCATTTTCTGAAATTTTTCTTCGTTTTCTGAAATTTTTCTTCGTTTTCTGGAAACTTTTTTTCATTTTCTGAAAACTTTTTTTCGTTTTCCGGAAACTTTTTTCCATTTTCTGAAAATTTTTCTCGTGGTAAACGAATAAATATGAATAATTGTTCAATATATTAATAATAAATAAATAAATAATTGATGAATACATGAATTTACACGGTATTCGAATTTTAAAACTTCGATCTGCTCAATATCGTATTGCCGGCGAAACGTCTCTGCTTCATGAACTATCGCCATGGATGTCAAACGCATATATTTACAACGGTTCTATGCCCTCAGTTCCAGCCTACGGCTAGTTTATTGCGGGGTTGCAGGACACCCTCCAAGTTCTGGTGCCTGTTTGCCCAGGTATCGGTTGCATATTACCGTCTTGTCAACTCATGATCAATTTTTCAGTACATTGGAGCTAACCTCGCATTTTTTTACTATGTATTAAGCACTGTGGGGTTGATCGACTCTTGGTAAGCCCCTCAGACGGTTCTTATAATCATTAAACGTGATGTTATTTATCGTAGCAGTTTTCGCATCCTTGACACGCTTACCCACTTTAACACCGTTGTCACATTTTTGTTTCATCCTCATCCGTGGTGGGGGGAAAGATGCGGCTGCTGCTATGAAATCTGTACTAACCCAGAGCCGTATACCTGCACATCTATACGTTGATCAATGCAAAGAATTTCACAACAGCAAATTGAAAGCCCTCATGATGCAGCACAATATCAACATGTATTTGACACTCAGCAACATAAAGGCGTCGATATGCGAACGTTTTTAGTCGAACATTGAAAAAATAAAATGTGGATGTGGTTTACTCTCCTAGGATTTCACAAGTGGATTAATATTTTGGGTGATTTAATGAAGTCCTACAACAACACCAAACATCGCACGATTCAAATAAAACTTACAGGATGTGAGCACGGAGAATGAAAAACAGCTGTATCGTAGCGTGTACAAGCCTCGGCAAATCAAACGAAGTGATCGAGCGCGGAAATTCAGTGTAGACGATCGAGTTCGAATCAGCAAGTACAAGAATGTATTCGAAAAAGGCTATACATCCAATTGGACGACAGAAATATTCACCGTGAGTGAGGTGAAAAATACCAATCCACCCACCTACAAACTTACCGATTATCAAGATCATCCCATCGAGGGGGGCTTCTACGAGGAAGAGCTCACCAAAGTGAAATATCCCGACGGCTACCTTGTGGAGAAAGTGTTACGCAAACGGGGGAATCTGTTCTATGTGAAGTGGTTGGGTTTTGATAATTCGCACAATAGTTGGATGAATAAAACAGACATGTAACATAATTTGTATGTATTTTCCGAATTACAATAAAAGATTTTGAATATACAAATATTTCCACATTTTATCTCCTTTGTGCGCACATGTGCCATACTCTGTACTACGAAAATAATAATAATAATAATAATGATAATAATAATAATAATGATAATATGCAATTTTGCCATACGATTATTACACATTTTATTTTTTGGAAAACTTTTTTTCATTTTGTGAAAACTTTTTTTCGTTTTCTGAAAAGTTTTTTTCATTTACTGAAAAGTTTTTTTCGTTTCCTGAAAACTTTTTTTCATTTTCTGAAAACTTTTTTTACGTGTTAATCAAATGGGAATAAAGTTTTCTGAAAACTTTTTTTCATTTTCTGAAAACTTTTTTTCGTTTTCTGAAAAGTTTTTTTCATTTTCTGAAAAGTTTTTTTCGTTTCCTGAAAAATTTTTTTCATTTTCTGAAAACTTTTCTCGTGGTAAACGAATAAATATGAATAATTGCTTGATATATCAATAATAAATGAATAAACAATTGTTGAGTATATGAATTCACATTTTGAAACTTCAAATCCATTAAATATCGTATTGATCATGAAACGTTTCCGCCCGATGGTGGATCGTTCGAGGCGTCAAAACATCAAATATTTACATGAATTCTATGTCTAAAGTTTATCCTATAGCTATTGGGGGCTGGGACAAAACCCCAAGGTACGGTGTCGGTCTGTCCAGGTATCAATTGCCGCTTGTCATCCTGCCAACTCAGAGCCAATTTTTTTTGTACTATCGTGCTTACTTCGTGTTTTTTGCTGCGTATTAAACACTGTGGAAGAGTCAACTCTCGGTAAGCCGTCAGACAGCGCTTATAATCATCAAACGTGATGCTATTTATCGATGAATTTCTTACACCCTTGGCACGCTTACTCACTTTTACGCCACTGTCATATTTTTCCCCATCCTCACCCATCGTAGTAAATGTGTACAGCTCTGCTCGCAGTCTCACAAACTCTGTCATAATTTTACCATTATTTTCATCCTTCATTAGCCCCAGTTGTTTTTTGTTTTTAAGGGGAATACCATACACATTGTCGGGCGGATAGTCAGAGGTGTCTAACATTGTATCTACATCACGTTTGATGATATCGTAGATATTAGGCACATTGAATTGATAAATAAGGCTGTCTGTGTCGGTATACATCAATTTAGCCTGTTTATTCGAAAAGTTGGTTTTAATATAATTATAGTGGAAATCGTAGAGAAAGATTTTTGACAGATCTAGAATTGATGCGCCGACGTAAATAGGTTTGGCGAAGTGAACTTTGACACGATTCATTTCAACGATAACCATATCAGTGTCAAATACGGGTGCAGCTGTGAGCTTATATGTATATAGACCGATAGATCGCAAGAATTTGGGAACTGTGTGCACTGCGTTCTGCGCATATCAGAGGGTAAAATGACGTCAAAGATGCGGTGCGCACTGCGTTCTGCGCATATCGGAGAGTAAAATGACGTCAGAGATGCGGTGCGAACTGCGTTCTGCGCATATCGGAGGGTAAAATGACGTCAGAGATGTGGTGCGCACTGCGTTCTGCGCATCTCGGAGGGAAAAATGACGTCAGAGCCGACTGGGCCCACCCTTTATCCGACCGGCCATCCCTAAATTTTTGAGTTTTATTGCTCTCCCGGCTCTGCAGAGAAGATGAAATTCATGTAAAAAATGAGGTCAGAGGCGACGGGGTCCGCAGTCCCCCTCCCGCCATCCCTAAATTTTTGGGTTTTATGAATCGTTAAGCAGCGTGAGCCATGTGGTGGGAAAAATCGGTCAACGAAAAGCGAGTGGCGAACAGTGTTTGGTGTCAGAAAAATCTTATCTTGCCCGCTCTTCACCGGATGGTATGTGCACATGCAGTTTTGGGGTTTTACGACTCTTGATAGCGAGCAAGTCCGAGCCTGCACATCCCCAACCATATTAGCGTGGGGTATGCAATGGAAAGCTGGCGAGCTCTTGAGAAAATTTTCTCCTAGCTTATACCGCCTCCCCTGCGTTACTCTTTCGTCGAAAAATCGGTCAACGAAAAGCGAGTGGCGAACAGTGTTTGGTGTTAGAAAAATCTTATCTTGCCCGCTTTTCATCACCCTCCCGACTCTGCAGAGAAGATGAAATTCATGTAAAAAATGGCGTCAGAGGCGACGGGGTCCGCAGTCCCCCTCCCACCATCCCTAAATTTTTGGGTTTTATGAGTCGTTAAGCAGCGTGAGCCATGTGGTGGGAAAAATCGGTCAACGAAAAGCGAGTGGCGAACAGTGTTTGGCGTCAGAAAAATCTTATCTTGCCCGATCTTCACCGGATGGTATGTGCACATGCAGTTTTGGGGTTTTACGACTCTTGATAGCGAGCAAGTCCGAGCCTGCACATCCCCAACCATATTAGCGTTGGGGTATGCAATGGAAAGCTGGCGAGCTCTTGAGAAAATTTTCTCCTAGCTTATACCGCCTCCCCCGCGTCACTCTTTCGTCTCTATGTCACGTGATGCGTGCTCTACGAATGATTGGCCGGCTGGGTTTTGCTCGGTGGGGGGCGGGTGCGAGTCCTTTAGTATTTATTCGAACAGTGGTTTGAAAACTTCTCTAGTAATTTTGAAAAAATCCTTCGTGTCAAAACAGACGTTTTTGATAAAGTGAGAAAAAAATCGGTGTTCATTGGAAAAATCTCAAGACTTCAACGAGTTTATATTTTTTGTGAGTACTTTATAGAATACACATATATATGTATATGGTGCTACGCCAATCCTCTTACGATACTGTGAATGTTGATTTGAATTCCGTAATGATTATCGCATTTGATTAGTATGTTAACAAAAGTTTTTTCGATTTGTTTTAACTTTTCTGTATTCCCTATCATCGTATCCATAAAAATTCTGGAAAAATTTTAGAATCATATCGAAAAAATATGAACGGACAGAAAAGGGGGCCATCAGACTCCCCACCTCATTCACCACCACGATCGCCCACATATAAGCGGGTATGCAGAGGGGCGGCTTATTATGAGGAGGATGATGATGATGAATTGACAGATAGTGATGCTGATAGGCTAATTATCGACCCCGAGCATCATCTCGAATCATCATCATCATCGAGTGATGTGGAGGAGGAGGAGGAGGAGGAGGAGGAGGAGGAGGAGGAGGAGGAGGGGGAGGAGGAAGCAGAGGTGGAGGATGTTTGGAATGGCGGTGATGATAATGACGCACGCTTTCAATTCGCTTTACTTCTGGCTCAGATTGATGAAATCCGCGAAATCCTGGGAGACATAGATAGGGCTGACGATGATGGATATTTTTCGGACGAGGATTGGTGAGTAGCACTACATTAAAATAAAATTCTAGTATCTTCCACACCTTCTCCGTATCACTCATTTTGAATAGGTGGAAACTTTTTTGAATTGGAGATTTATCATGCATATAAATGATGAGTGCAGCAGCTTCAACTTTTCTATTTCGGCTTGCTCTTTTTACAGATTTTTCATCGCGAATCAATTTTGGAAAGAAAAAATGTCATCTCATTCGAGTGATGATAACGACGAGTGGTCGAGCATTGATTGGGGCGAGGATGAGGAGGCTGAGGAAGAGATAATTATAGGCTTTTCCGAAGCAACACGCGAGTTCTCGTTGGAGGAGCTTCGGGATCTCGTTGAGGATGCGCGAGCTGCTCGAGTGAGACCAAACAGCCAATATTATATAAATTACGGTGATATATGTATGCAAATAATTGTAGAAAAATGGGCGAATGAAACTATTGTAATAATTATAGATGTTGAAAATAGCGATGATGATGATATTGTTAACGAGCAGGATAGCGATAATGATTTTATGGATGATTTCGAGGAATAAACCACGCAAAATTCATAATTATTGATTATATATTTTTCACAAGTAAAAATTCATAACATTTACATTTTGTATGACGAGAATGGGTAAAAGTTATAAAGATATATATTTGTAATGTATCCTATTTCTAGATTATAATTTTATTGAATAGTAAATTTTTTTAATTCTATGTATAAGCTATGATATAATTGAGATTAATTCTATCGAATATTCTACATATAAACGCGAATATAATTGTATATATCCTAATAAATTCTATTTTTATTTTGGCAAATATTGTCCATATTATCTATACACGCGATTGCAAGCTAAACAGTCTTTAATTAGGGGATTCGGTCCATCCACGATATCGCCATCGGGTCCTGGTGTATAATGTATGCTACATCTGCGGAACCTTGCGACGGCGTGGTCCATTTTCATATTCTCTGGTAGTTTATCCCACGCATCATTGATGGAGTTTGATGCGAACGTGCAGATAAATTCTTTTGGTAAAAAAGCTATATCCTCGGACATCATTCCCCTTAAACCATCCAATTCTTTGTACAGACGGAAGGATTTCTCGAGGGAGCTGGTACACTCCTTCGAATACCAACTCCTTAGTCGCTGCACATTTTCAAACGCGCAATTGTATGCCGGGATGTATTCAGAGTTGTCATCATACCAAATTGAGCCTGGCGCTGCTGCTTGCTGGAGGTTATTCGCTGGAGAGTATCCATGGTTCGCGTCGTGCCACGATGCCGCTTCCATATACCTCAATTTTTCCAGTGCAGGGGGTATGATATGCAAATCTTCCATATTAATAACCCTCGTTGTACCATCGACGATCTCCGTCAGCCATGCTTTCTTCTCCGCCCCTTTGACGTATACGTAACACGCATTTTCAACCATTTTTCTCACAATCTTCGTCACATCGTCGTGAGATTTGTTGCCTGCGTTCCATGATATTCCATGGTGATTGTGCGTCAACCATACATTGGTAGCTCTACATTCAAGTGGTAGGCTTGCCAAATCATAGGGCGGCTTGAAAATGATGTAATCCAGACCTGACCCGTTTACATTCACGACTGCGACTTCCTTGGGTACAAACTTCATGTTATGACCGATAAAACATTGCACGTCTAGGATCATCGCCATGTTGAGGAGTGGGAATGTTGCGCTCGATTATATACTGACGGATTGTATGTGGAAGACTGACTATTCCATCTCCAGCACACCCGTTTTTACCCCCTCGTGGATGAATTTTGTGGAAGTAGAGGGGGGGGTCGCATAGTTCATTTAAGGCGCATAACTGCATGAAAATTCGAACTTGTTGAATTCTCCACCAAGGTATTTCATTTGCAGGCGATTTTCTCCGGCCATGCTACACATTTCAGTCAACTGACTGGAATCTTCTTGTAGAACTCTTGCGATTCTCGGCGGTAAGAAGACGTTGTATTCTCCATCGATTGTCGCCAGAACACGTACCCCGAATTTTGTTTTGACCAGTCGTAACCCGATGACGTCATACACTCCCCCAATTTCGAGTTCCGACATCTTCTTGGTTGGCAGATTCTCCAGGCGGCTGACGTGGTTAACTTTTGCTAGATCCATCGCGTTTCGAGGTTATTTCACGAGCGAGAACAGTTCACAATGAGAATACGATGAGAACAGAGTGACGATCACGATAGACGTACGCTTTATATACCACCCCCACTACAATTTTTCCATTGGACAAGTCTCGACACGCATATTGTGCGAGGAATTTTTATCGGGGCCACTCCCCCACTATCCCAGATTGGTTTAAGTGCATTGTCGGCACTATCTCAAAGAGCAATTTCCTGGAATTTTTTCAATAGATCTGGCAAGTTTTTACCCTATCTGATTTATGTGCGGCTTTCCGGCGCCAAACAAGTCTCGACAGGAATTATTTTGTGTGTGTGTGTGTGTGTGTGTGTGTGTGCGTGTGCGTGTGCGCGTGTGTGTGTGTGTGTGTCAAATCCTATGGAAATAGCCATCGAAAATGACCGGGGGGGGGGGGGGGGGGGGGGGTGAGAGAGGGTGCGCCGCGAGTCGGGTGGCTGGGGGGGGGGGGCTA
Source organism: Neodiprion lecontei (assembly GCF_021901455.1). Lineage (NCBI taxonomy): Eukaryota > Metazoa > Arthropoda > Insecta > Hymenoptera > Diprionidae > Neodiprion > Neodiprion lecontei. Next base: position 16,051,911 of record NC_060262.1, on the reverse strand, counting down.
GGGGGGAGCTAGGGGGGAACTAGGGGGGAGCGCCGCCATCTTTGAGTTAGAACCGGCATATATACACTACTTGCATTAAACGAGAAGTCGGGTCCCGTACGTTTTTGATCCACTTTAGTGGTTCGTGGTCTGTTACCAGAGTAAAGGTTCTACCGTAAAGATAAGGACGAAAATGTTTGACGGCGTAAACGACCGCTAAGAATTCTTTTTCGGACACCGAGTAATTGATTTCGGCCTTTTGTAACACCCTCGATGCATACGCGATTAGTAAATCCTCGCCATCTTTGTCTTGACTAAGTATTGCTCCTATTGCATACTTTGAAGCGTCGGTTGTTAGAACGAAGGGTTTTTCGAAGTCTGGATACTGCAGTATCGGTTCTCGACACAGACTATCGCGTAGTGTTTCGAACGCAAATTGATGTTCTGCTGTCCATAGGAAAGGGCTATTCTTCTTTAGCAAATTATTAATAGGTCTAGCAATTTTTGAAAGGTTAGGAATGAATCTTCGGTAGTAGCCTATCAAGCCTAAAAATTGTTTGATCTGTTTAGGATTCTTGGGAACTGGGTAGTTTTTTATTGCTGATATCTTCTCCGGATTAGGTTTCAATCCATTTTGAGTGATGACGTGACCTAGGTATGCTACTTCTTTACGCAGAAATTCACATTTATCTGGCTGCAGGGTTAGTCCCGCATCAGACAATCTCTTCATGAGTTTCCGAAATTTGGTTTAGTGCTCCTCCAAGGATCCGGAGTGAATGACTTTGTCATCCAAATAGACAAACATATCTGTACCCTGTAATCCCGATAGAACCTGATCTATTAGACGTTGAAAGGTGGATGGGGCATTTTTTAAGTCAAATGGCATTCTAGTATACTCGAAATGGCCGTAAGGAGTCGAAAAAGCGGTCTTTGCGTTGTTATCGGGATGCATTGGAATTTGGTGGAACCCGGAAGCCAGGTCGAACGTTGAGAAATATTTTGCGGAGCCTAGCTGATCTAGGATATCGACGATATTTGGTAGCGGGTAAGCGTCGCCAATGGTTTTTTCGTTCAGTTTCCGGAGGTCAATGACCATTCGCCACTTCTTTTCGCCGCTAGCATCTGATTTCTTGGGGATGATCCAGACCGGGGAATCGTAACGAGATGAAGAATGTGTGATAATGTTTTGATCAAGGAGTCTGGTCACTTGTTTTTGTATTTCATCTTTGTGCACTCTTGGGTGTCTGTATTGTTTGGTATGAATCGGTGCGTCATTAGTAGTAGGGATCGTATGGCTGACTAAGTTTGTATGTCCCAGGGTGTCACCCGGGAGGAAAAATAAATGGTTGAATTCGATAGCAAGATCAACTATTAATTGTTTTTCTTCGTCGTTCAAATGATCCAATCGTAAGTTTTCTTTCAAAATCTCAAGGCGTCTCGAATCGTAATTTGGGGATGTGGGAAGAACGCGATTCTCGATCCTTTTTTGTTTTTCGTGTAAGAGCTGTGCTAGTAAGACCTGTCCGCTGCTTGCAGTACTTGTATGCGTTAGGTGTGTTTTTGCACTGAGCGTGGCGGTGCTCGCGAGTTCATCGACTTCTTCTAGTGTTACGACTGGTCTTCTCATTTCCACAGCTGATTCGTTGGAATTTATTGCATAAACGTAAGCAAACCCTTGTTGGTTGGTAACCAGGGCGTGTCCCAGGAATATGTTAGCGCCTACTTCCAACTGTTCTATGAATCCCGTTTTTACAGAGGGATTCGAAATTTTTAGTGCAATCACCTGAGCCGTTCGTGGTGGTATCAATATGTAGTCTTCGTTTAGGAGTTTGAATGGTTTGCTAGTATTGCTCGGTATTATTTTTTCTGTATCGAAAGATATCGTTGCATTTTCGTTCCGTAAAAATATCGATCCTAAGATGCCGTCTTCTTGTATCGGAAACAGATCGTCGACTATATGGAATATATGAAGGTTGTCACCGATTCGAATGCTAGTTATTCCTACTACTTTTATTGGCTAATGTATAGCACTGGTAACGTGGATCTGACCTTCGAGTAATTTACACGGAACATGCGGATGTATTGCTCCGAGTTTAATTATGTTTACATCAGCACCGGTGTCAACTATAAATGTGCTGGGTTGTAGTGTGAGTTCACCGGTGGTTATTCGAACCTTCGGTGTTTGTGTGACAGATGTTATGAGGATACGCGGTGGTGTTTTTGTGTTGGTTCTATGCTTGTTAAAGGGAATAACGCCGGTTTCGCGAGAGATAAGGTAGTTGTTTTTGAAACAGATAGTCGCCTTTTCCGAACGTAAAAAGTCTGCACTCAGTATACCGTCTTCGATGATAGGGAAGGAGTTATCGACAAGATGGAATTCGTGGCGTGTATTAGCTAACTCGATGTAGAGACTTCCTATTGTTCTGATGGATTCTTCCGTTATCCCTGAAATCTGCCTAATGTCCGTCTTTGTGACGTGGACTGTTGGGTCGATTTTATCGATTTCTAACAAATTAATATTAGCGCCACTATCTATTATTAGTGTCACGTACCCATTCAAAGACTGCGGGCATTGTGTTCGAATCTGTGGAGGGCCAGATTCTAATTGTACGGAGCTGACGTTTGGTTTGGACGCTGCTCCGGTTTGAGGGAGGTCGATGCGTCCGCGCGGCCGTCCCTGAACTCGTTTAAATGGCTCGCGTTGCCTGAATATTCGCGATGTTGCTTTGCTTCGTATGAAACTTCCGGGTGGATGCCTGTATCGCAATTCTCGTTCGAGTAGTCTTGTGTTACGTAATTAACCCTGAAGTTCGATCGTGAAGGATTTGGTGTGTTATACTGTTGTGAGCGTTGACTGTCATCTCGCGTCTGGTCTAAAGGTTGGTTTGTCGAGTCTCTTGCTCGATATTGGGTATTGGGATTGTTCTGTTGTTGACGATTAGTGTTATTTTGGAAAACTCTTGAATTTTGGTAGAATTTTGGATTCTGGGGATATTGGGAACGATTTGAGCGACAATTATCGTTTGAGTGGCCTTTGCCACCACTCTGCGTGCAAGTTGTGTTGTTGCGCTGCCTCGTTCTGCACTCTTCTATACTATGACCTGCCTCCTTGCAGTATCTACACACTACTAATACGGAAGGTTGTTCAGGACAATATTTATCGATGTGATCAGTTAATTTACATACACAACATTTTATATGGTTTTGTGTTTCGTAGTTAGTATCACGGTATGAGGCTAGTTTAAGTCTATCTGATAATAGTTTTTCAGTCTTGGTGGCCGTGTCTATAGCCATTTGTAGGGTTTGTGGATTCTCATGAGCTACTCTTATTTCTAATTCGTCTAGTAATCCTTTGATAAATCTTAGTCTTGCGGTCTCTTTGATATTTTTCTTTAGCACTTGAGCATCACTGATAGATTCTGAGGCATCTATTGATTCGCACGCTTGTCTTAACAGATGTTTTATTCTAGCACCGTAATCTAGAACACTCTCGTTTCGCCTCTGTGCCGATTGTGCGAGGTCTAGCTGGATATCTGGGAGGTGTTGTTTAGACGCGTAGGCCTGTTTTAGGCAGTATAGCAAATCTCGAAGAGAATCCGGATTATCTGACTCCATATACAGGGTGTCCCTAAATTGCCTCCCACGGACTAGCCAGCATGGTACCTCATTAAAATCGAACCGAGAATTTCTTTTCCGGAAGCTCGTCCGACGCATAGTTTTTGAATTATAAGCGATAGCGCTAGGCCAATCAGAGTGCACCATTTCATCTAGATTTGCCGCCACGGAAATTGCTGTTTTGTTCGACTGGGTGAATTATTATTATTCGTTTACGAATTAAATATCGGCACCTCCCCTCTCTCGCTGCTGTACCCCTTCTCGGGCGCTGACCTCGGTATTGTTGCCGCGGCACACGCTGCCGGCCGCACATCCATGGGCGCACAGTTGTGTGTGTAAACAGAAGCGCATCCTCAAGCATAAGGGGTACAGCAGCGAGAGAGGGGAGGTGCCGATATTTAATTCGTAAACGAATAATAATAATTCACCCAGACGAACAAAACAGCAATTTCCGTGGCGGCAAATCTAGATGAAATGGTGCACTCTGATTGGCCTAGCGCTATCGCTTATAATTCAAAAACTATGCGTCGGACGAGCTTCCGGAAAAGAAATTCTCGGTTGGATTTTAACGAGGTATCATGCTGGCTAGTCCGTGGGAGGCAATTTAGGGACACCCTGTATTTACTTGCGTCGCCTTCGATTCTCGTGCGAATGAGTGTGGAGAATAAATTCAGTTCTCTGGCTAAGACAGCTTGTTTTGCGCATTCTACTTTAGTTATGAATTCGGATACGGGCATATTAGTGCCACTGAACGTGGGAATCAGAGCTAATGCATCTTTAAGAGGCAGGTGCGGAAAAGTGCTTTCGGTAGCCATGTTGTGAATTTTAATCTAGGATTTGTCGACTTACAAGGTGAAGATGAAGAGGAGGAACGGAATGAAATGTTGCATTCTTCCGTGAGGATGTTGGTCCAGCGATTTCGTGTCTGTAGCCGGTGATGACGTCGGTGTGCGTCGTGCCGTACTAGAAGTCGTGAAGAATGAAGATGTCGTCGTAGTAGCAGCAGGAGATAGTCTTCCAGCAATATCGATTTGGAGATACGGATTTGTCTGTGACGTTCGTGTGAATCAGAGATCGTTGATTGCGTTAACGTAGAATATGGCTTTCAGAGTGTCTTCAACACTATCACACAGTGGTATTACTTTTGTATTAACATCACTGAGCTTGCACACTTCGGAACCGGTCTATCAGACGGCACTTCATGCGTAGCACACACGTAAAATTGTATCACTGGATTTCCGGAAAGCGAAGGCCACCGCTGCCACCAATGTTACGTCCGTGAGTAGAGTTACTCCTGAGCGGTAAGAGTAAACTGGTTGGATTCGCTTTTAAGTTCCAGGACAACCGGAAATCAGGATGAGGATCAAATAACGTAGGGTTTGTTTGAGATATTACTAATATATTTATTTCGAGGAAGTTCAGATGACGGTAAAAACGAAGTGTGTTGTATGAAGCTATGTAAGAAGTCTAGATGTGACGTTGTTGAGAGTTAGAATAGAAGTGTTCCTCGAGATGTGAAACGTACGGGTGCAGAAAAGGTGTGACAGTGCTAGGAGTAGGGAATGGAATTTGATGAGTAAGCGTGATAGTGAATAGCGTGAGATTACGTAGAGATAAGAGGACAGGACAGAGACCATGAGATTAATGTAAGAACTGTGGGAGAGTTAGCGAGTAGGAAAAATAGAGAGAAGTGGTATGCTAGACGTAACATGACAATGATCAAATTCACTGGCATTTTTCTGGGGATTGTTTCTTCGTCCAGTTTAGAATCCCAGAACAACATATCTCAGTTTCTCTAACTGCGTCGATGTCTTGACCACCCACACATGTCGCGTCGTTGTTAACTGGAGTATCGGATACGTGTACGTTTTCCAAGAACGAAAACTCATGCATATGACCGGATCCTTGGCAATGTAGTGGAGTAGCTGGATTTTCGGTTTATCGGCCAGTTTGATGTAGGGTAGCAACCACTCGATTTTATTAAGGGTAATTTTAAAGTTTTCCGTGGGCGGGGTCTGAATCACCGCATTCAAATCAGAGTTGGAACGTGTGAAAATCAACTCCTGTTTGCCATTGACGATGACTCGACAATAATCTTCGGTGAAGCCCAGCATATAATTTAACGGTAGAACAACGTCGAAATTTCCAGAAGCATCAGTTAGTTCGACATCATCGCTCAACCAACCGGTATTCTCCAGACTGTATTGCTGACCCAGACTTAGGGATAAGTGACCCTTCATAATGCTGATGAAACCAACATTTTTATTCCGATCAATCTCCACACCATTCAACTCATAGCGAACTTCCTCAACCAAATGGCAAACAGCCATATTGATCAATTTCGTAGTCGTCACCGCATTTACACCTTCGTCCTTTGTAATTTTTCCGTGAATGTGGAGAAAGCTTTTACTGGGCAGTAGGCACAAGTCCTGATGTTGAACAACAATATGGATTTCATCGTTGTTCTGGAAGGTGGATGATGCAAACGGCTGATGAGCGTGAATCTCAGAGTGCGCAATCAATTCGTCGATTACCACAGGCTTCTGTATTCTTATTATTTCTTCCATGGTAACACACACAGGATGCAGCGAACACGAATTCTTATTTTCCAAAATTTCCACGTAATCGAAGACCTAGGCTCTTCAGAAACCGAACGTTCGGAGGTGTCAGCGGAGCTGTCAATTTCGTCGGAGTCACTGGACGACTGATGATATTTGGCCATGACGTCTCGCTTTTATAACCCTTGCCCGATTTTTTCGTCTCAAACACGATCCCCATTATTCGAGAGATTACACATGCAAGCGCACAGTAATCGTTTCGCCACGAAAATTAATCAGCTCGTCGGCTTAATCAACTATTCTCAGTTGTAAATGATGTATCGACTGTACGGCGGTTAGTAGGTAAATGACGCTGGCAGACACTTCGAAAATCTTATATCCTGATTGATCGGTTGGAAAAAATTCATGAATCGTGTGAGCTGGACGCTCATTTATGTATGCCCCTGTGGTGATGTTGCACTCAACGCGTATGGTATTGACTTTCAGTATAACTTTCACTATGGCCACCGGTAATTCCGATTTATGAGTAACGTCTCGTGCTAGCTCAACCGGCTTGAATCCCAATAATCGACCTATGGAATCCTCGGGTTTGAAATCTAACACTTGATTGCACGTAACTTCACTGTTTAGCTCGTTGTTGTTGGCTTGCAAACTGAGGGTGATGTCGTTGGGTATCTCCCTACGCAGAAAATTTTCGATATCTTCAATTTCGTAGCTCTCAGTGGGTACAGTTATAACTTCTCGGCTTCTATCCGCCCGCTCCAGATATAATTCATTACAACCCTCTTGAATATTGGGTATGGAATTGAATGTCGTGAATTCGAGGAGTCCAAGAACATAGTTTTTCTTCGATGATAGCTCGATTGGAGGAAAATATTGCGCCTTCAACACGGATGAGTTGCTCGATAATGTCAACGTCAATGATCCCGACATGACTAATGCTTGCTCATGTGGCACTTGTCTTTTTATAACCGCTGGCTGAGAAATTTGAGACACAAGTGGCTGCAAATCACAGTATTGTACTCTTGGTATCTTCTATGATTGTATTCAACGCTACCAACACCAAGATAGTTCATCAATCCTCAGGCGGCTTTAAATCACCGAAATTATCGAAATACACAACATTATCACCATTTTTCTTATACGCAACAGTATGTGATCCAGGCCCGTTTTTATCATCGAGATCGATAATTTCAGTTTTTCGCTTTTTCGTTCCAGATTCTGGCAGATCATTCCGCATGAAAACACCAAGAAAATGTAGAATCTTCATTTCCTCAGCATATTTTTGTAAATCAATGTTGGTGAGAGCTCGGTGTGGTAGTTTTATTAGTTTTTTGCTAGTGGTAAATATAGACCCATTCCACTGCGGTAGGGTCGCACGTATAATCCCTTGCCCAACGCAATCGCCTCCATTGTTGTATTGTGCCGTTTGGTTTCGTTCAACCGATGCTTGTTGACACTAGCTTCGTTGATGGTTTTAGCTATATTCGCAGCACCACTCGCTAGAGTCCCAGTAGCGCTTAGACCGGCCAGAATTGGAATGAGAAATGGCAGAATACCGCCTATTTTATTAGGCACAGGTATAACACGAGGCATACGAACATTCTACCCAGTCCCACGCGCGGCTGCACGAGCATCCGCCAACGCCGACTCGACGGCTTTATAACTTGGTCGCCTTTGCTGCTGTGATGATGGATTCAAGATTCACTGATCTCTTTCGCTGTTCAGTCTTTACACCCATTGTGAATTTCTTCTTCTGCGCGCACGCTCCAAGTTTCTTCTTCTTCTGTGCAGCCGCTTCAAGTTTCCTTGCTAATCCCATTCCGAGTTCAGATTTAGCTTTCATGGTGTTGGTGACTCCCCAAGTTACCGCCGCTTCACCCACACCAGCGTCCTTGGCCAAGACGCGATACCACGCCTTCCCAGTGAGCACTTTGTCGGCAAGATTTCTCGCTGCAATATCGCAATTCTTTGCGTATGCAATGTCGTGGTCTTTACACGTAGCATCCAGCGGATTGATCCCGAAATCGCTACGAGCCAACCTCTTGGTTAATTTCGTTCCGGGTCCGCAGTACTGATACCCCGGCACGTGCAATTCAACTGGGAGACGATTGATGATTTTATTCAGTGAACCACAGCCACGCCTCTTACGTGTTGTGCACGTCTTCATAGTCGAGCAGCAACCAACGAGAGTGCTATAAAAGGGTAAACTCATATGCGATCACCTTAGTCCTCGTTGACACCTTGATCGAGCATCATGAGATTTAAAGATCAGACGGATAAACTACCTGTCGCGAATTTCGACAAAATAGTTCGGTGTGGAAACAAGAAGAAAGAGAAACGTCACGGAAAATCACTACCAAATACCATGAGGGCAATTTTTTGTGGTCCGTCCAATTGTGGTAAAACTAACGCTCTTCTCTCACTCATTACCCACGACAACGGATTGAGATTCGAAAATGTCTACGTTTATTCAAAATCCCTCATTCAGCCAAAGTATCAATTTTTGGAAAAGTTGCTGGAACCCCTACGGGGTGTGGGGTATTTCCCGTTTGGTAAGAACTCGGATGTCGTGATACCTGAAGATGCGCACCCGAACTCTGTTATGATTTTCGATGATGTGGCGTGTGAGAAGCAGGATAATATCAGAGCATCCTTCAGAATAGATAGACATCGCGACGTCGATAGCTTTTATCTCAGTCAAACATATGCGCGCATACCTAAAAATCTGGTGCGTGACAATGCAAACATGTTGGTTCTATTTCGCCAGGATGAAATGAATCTGAAACATATCTACAACGATCACATGAACACCGACATGACTTATCAGCAATTTAAGGACTTATGCTCGGCATGTTGGAATGATGGTAAATACAGTTTTATGGTGATTGAAAAGGATAGCGAAATCAACGGGAGGAGATACAGGAAAGGATTCGACAGCTTCATGAGCATAAACTAACTGAAATTCGTACAGTTGTATCGTGGCCATCAAGTCCTCAACATTGAGAGCTCCAAGATTCGAAAGCATAGCGATATGTTGAGTGAAATACTTAAAGCTAGCGATGCCATACGTCGGAAGCACAAAATGATCGAGTTGGACAAAGACATGACCGAGCGGGTTATGGAAGAAGTGTTCAAACCACTAGTGACGCCGCTGCAAGAATTGGCTTCAAAGCAGCAGTAGCAGCAGCATGTGAAACAAGCAATTAAAACAGAACTTCCGGATGTTACTATGAAAGAAGAAGAGGACGAGCCTATGAAGGACGACGATGAGGATGGGGAGGATGAGGAGGATTTCATGGATGCTTATGATAAAACGATGAAATTTGGTAAAACTTTAACTACAAGCACGCCTGTGCGGAAAACAAAGGATTCCGTGGCATCATAGTAAAAATTGTTCACAACAAGCAAGAAAAAAGATTTAGATACCGTATACGGCGTTCGAAAGCTAACAAACAGTTTGATGATTGGCGATTCGCGGGTCAATTTCTCTGATGATCAGATCAACGTAGGAGGTGAAAGTTACGAGGAAACACCTGGAGTATTTGAATTGTTGTTTAAAGAATCACCCGATGTCTCGATTGTAAATGATGCTGATGAAAGTAATTATATAAAAATTATAACGATGACAAATGCACATCGAAAACGATACCAAGCCAATGGAAGTCTTCGAGATGATACAAAAAGTGCGAAGTATAAAAATTTCGTTGCACAACACGTTAGCTTGCCGAAAAATCAGGTAAAGGCTTACCCGACTATAAGATTGTGCGAAACGAGAGGCGAGAAGTGGATTACGTTTACTGGGATGATCCGAATGAAAATGTAGATCGTCGCCGACTACTTATGGTTTCACAGGCTGCGGACGATACCAATCATACCAACGAAATAGTGGCCATTATTGAAGAGTTGCGGGAAGCCGGAATCGTTTATCAGCAGCAGATCAGCATAAAATCGTCATTCGTTCAGTGACTGTCTAACAATGAGCATAGACATATTCGGGCATCATTCAGAGTGTGGTGGTAAAAAATTTGTTCGTGGTCCACCTGGTGTTGGATTCAATATCACCCCTGACAATCAGTACGATCTGGATGGTAAACGATTGTGTAACATAGCTGATCCGCAGCACCCCACCGATGCTGTTTCCTTAAAAGTTCTCAATACTGCTTCACGGTCTATGGCTGTGGAAATCGTGGATACTTTTCAATCAAATTTTGAGAGATTCATACATAATCACAACGAAGAGTTAAAACAACTAGGCATAAATAGCAAAATCATAGATAACACGCTGAGTCGCATCAAACATATTGGAATTCAAGCAACACCGACACTGGAACAAGCCAGCAGGGAATAAGTATCAGTAGTATAGAGGCACTTTGGGGCCTCACAACGAACCCCCCTCGCACCCCTCTCTGGCGCCAACCCCTCGCCTGGGAGTAACTTTGGGTCGCCTTTCCCTTCCCCCGCCACCCCTCGCCTAGGAGTGACTTTGGGACGCCTTCCCCTTCCCCCGCCACTCTTCGCCGAGGAGTGACTTTAGGACGCCATCCCCTTCCCCCGCCACCCCTCGTCCAGTAGGTATTTTATTCTAGAAGCTTCTCCGGGGGACCTCCGGTTTCTTTCGAGGTCAGGAGTATATATATTGAAAAACGCCCGCAGAGAAAAACCAGCAGCCATAAAGTGCATGAACATAATACAAAATTGTCCAAATACATCAGAAGTGAGGCTTTGAAGCTGTCTGTCGTTCCAGTCGTATCGTCTGCAATTTCTTTCTAAAGTCCGCTTATGGTGAGGGACGAATGGTGGTAATCCGAAGCTGTCGAAGTATGTACCGTGTCCCGAGGAACTGACGAAAAATGCCACCCAGTGGCTACCGGAGCGCGTGTGATCATTCGTGTTTGACACAAAGGCTGTCGGGCGTGTCCAGATGAGGGTCATCTGATCCGCTGCAAAAACCCCGGTCTTCCCGTTCGGAATCGCCGGCAACGCGCTCCATATCTGTAGACTGTTCATTTTGTACTTCTTCTTCTTCTTCTTCTTCGCCCTCGTTATCGGAGATAATCATACCACTCGTAGAAGATTGTGAGGAGGTATGTGAGTCAATCGCAGTAGTAAGTATGTCATGAGGAACGGTAACTTCGCCGTCTGACGTAGGCGCAGACGGATCAGGAGAGATTTTCAGTGAATCGACTGACTCTGGTATTACTGCTTGTAGCAAGGAATTTCTTTCTGGTACCTGGGGTGGCTGATTACTAGTCGAACTCTCCTCTCCGGTGATGTTGCGCTTACTGGCTGACAATGCTTCTGTATAATCGTATTCACTTAGAATATTGTTATCGTTGATGCATTTCTTCAGTTTGAGTGCGTTATTAATCGCACATGCGAAAAATTTCTCTTTCTTGACGCCGTGGAAGAAGCAACATACCGAAGACCGTTCCAGTTTGTCGAACGCCGGACAATCGATGTCCTCCAAGTTGAATACTTGACGCGCGGTACCATTTTCAATATATTTACATTTCTCTTGTCCACGGGCAAAGATTCGATAAGCGTTACGTGCGATTTCTCGGAGGTTAACGTCTAATTGAAGCAGCGAGATGTCACCTTCAAACCACTCGATGCCATGATGGTAACACGTTACGTAATTGTTCACGCCACGTTCTTTGAGCGGCAGATCCGTGAAGGGATATGGCGGTTCTACTAACCAATGTGCCGAGTAGCGGTGATCGATGGTGACGATGGCCACCTCTTTCGGTATAAATTTACCATAGTTTCGGGACCCTTGAATATCTATCACGTCATCCATACTTGAACTTGAACTTAAAAGAATGTAGTCGAATGAATAAAGAGCAGGAAGAGCGAACCTGCAGTGGGGTAGTTTGAATGCTGACTGGCTCGGCACCGTAGTTACGGGTGTTTATATACAGCCTTGTGTTACAATCCCCGTCTCAATTTTTGTTTATCGGGTGTCTCCAGCCAGTCTGTTGCTCCCCTTGAAGACGTTAGCGTGGTGTAGTCACAGTGTTCTCTCTCTCTCTAACGGAAATCATCACCTGGTATGTCATAGAAGCGGTCGTGATAGGAGGGGCATGATTTCTCTCTTTCTCAGCCCGAAAAATCTGTAATGACCTGACGTGCAGCATCAACTTCAATAAGATTATCAAATTCAGCGTACACTAGGCAATTCACAGTTTCTTTGAGGGCATCGTCGAACCACACTTCGACCCTGAGAGTTGCATGTTTGATGAGCGACCAGTGCGATGTACAGTTGGCCGAGAGATCGCGGGTTAGGTCAGAAGCCAATAGACAATTTCCTTTAGCGAACTGTTGCCGATCGATACCGTTTCCTTCGTTCAGAAAATGAATCCCCGTACCGGAGAAGAGGGTGTAATAAGCGTCCACGTAGAGATCGTCTTTGACAAAACTCATCTGTAGCGGCTTCGATGGGACTTGTACCCCGTCGACGTACAACGACAGGAAATTCAAAGGTAGTTTTGAAAATTAAACGGATTGCGCTGTCTGTCGCCGTTGAAGGCTTTATTGCTGACAAAACCGATTATCATTCGTTTCGGTGGTGTCCGAGTATGACATTGTCCAGTGTTTCTGCCTGTACTCCTGCATGTATGGTGAAAGCTTTCACCTTAACTCTGGTTACGGGATATTTTGCCGTACCTTTGGCTAGCGTCCGTGCGTGCGCCAGCAAGATTCCAGGGCTGATCTTCATTCGGCGAACGAGCAGTGAAGTTTCCAGTATGTGCATCTTGTGGCGATTTTCGGCTTCCATGATGCAAAAACTGTCTCTTGATCTCACAAGTCGAAGACGCAGTTCCACATCGTTGATTGAAAATTTGTCTTGATTAAATACGTCACAGTGCAGATGTCCAATCAGATCAACGGTACGTGCATTGCTCATGATCCATTTGCGATCGATGAAACCTTGGTCAGCACCGACGGCGTCGGCGTCGTATACATCCGATACTCCATCCTCGCTGTCGTACCATAGAGCCGAAGAAAGATGGGATTTTTTGGCGGGCGGTGCGTAATTCAGTAGAGTCTCTATATATGCTCGATAGGCGTAAGAGTTGTTGGCTGGTGAGACTAGTTTTTGATTGAAGAATATATCGACTTGATTGAACATCGAGTGAAGCAGATTGTTTACCGGAGTGGCATGCGGAGTAGCCGCGTTGCCTTCGCCTGCCGGTGGGGTGGGAGCAGACGTTTGTAGCTTCACTCGTACGCTAAGCATAGTGTGTGCCAAGTCGATGTACTCATCACCGTTTCCAGGTACAACAAATTCAATCGAGGAATCGTCGGTTAGAGATGATACGGGCCTGTAGTGTACCCATTGACCAGCCTCAATAGACGTCTGCGTTGGTGGTAGACAAAACAAATCCAGTTCCGACTTTATACACTCACCCGAGTGCGCGTGTAGGAAGGCCATTGTTGATGTTTAGGTTGAAGACGAGCGGCGCGTGGGCTTACCGGGGTCCGAATATGTCTGTAAGGTCCCGTTTTTTACAACACTTTTTCTGTTCAGTTTTCTTAGCGGTTCCGGCACGCTTTGGTATCTTGGCCGATGTTTTCTTTTTCGACCTTGGTCTGATTTTTCTCGCAGTACCAGCTGCTCGGTGCGCGCCGACAAGTCTGTTGACGCGGGCAATGTTTGACTGACGCGCTAATCCGCCGGCTCGGCTTTTATAACCGCTGCCCTTCATGAGTTTATCAATTTTTTCTTCAGCAGCTCTTTTCAATTTGTGTCCTGATTCTATGAAACGACTCCTGACTGCCTGTTTGAACGGAGTGTCGTTTCTTACGTCTGTCATGACGTTCATCCCTGCACGTAGTGCTTCTCTTCCGACCGCGCGAGCACCACTGGACAGCAGAGGTAGTATTCGACGAAACAGGCCTCCCAAGAAGCTGCCGATTCCGTGCCCGCGTTGATGCGGTGCTCCTCGGTAAACCGTCTCTATGCCTTTACCGCCGAGCTGATTTTCGTAATGTTGCATATAATGAGCCATGTCGTACCTGGTATGTTTTCCCTCTCTCTCTCTTTTGCTGAGCGACTCCTGTGATTCCAGTCAATCACTGAAAGCGTCTAAAATGCAGCGTTACCGTCAGTTTCCCGCTCGTGAATGGTGCTGGGCTACCGAATTGATCTCTTATTTCGATCTCGATGGTTTGAAAGTTCGTGAGCATCAGTGGTACGTAGTACAGTGGCGATAGTGTTGTCATCTCTGATTCGGCCTGTAAGATATTGTCATTGCCGGATGTTTCAATGATTCGTAACAGCGAGGCGTAAACATCTCCAACAATACGTGGCTCCACCAGATCGCAATAAATAAACATCTGGCAGCCGGGGATCCTTGATGATTTGTTGGTTTCGGATACCTTGCAATCTGATACCTCAACTGCACTTTCCCCAGTAGTATTGTAATACGTGACACAGGGTATCGTTTCATTTTTCACTGGCACCTACCCCTAAGGGTGTTTGAACGTGAGTGGATAAGGAATTTCGGCCAGCCCGACTTCCCAGTCTCCCGTTAGTTGAATCTGACGCGGTAACTGGGTAATGTAACAGCACGTCCGATTCTCCGGAAAAAACTGCATCGAGCTGTTGCTCGGTAAAGTTAGGTGAAACTGATCCCGGGACATTTTGATTTTTTTTTGATGCACGAGTCGAACGGTGAACACTCAACAACTGAGAGACATGCTGTAATAGCACGCTATTTTATCATCTCCGTGTTTCCCCCTCCACACGCTGAAGTTCAGGGTCGTAGAACAAGCCATCGATTACTTCGCCGTTGAGATCTTCCAAGACGTACACTATCGGTGAACGTGCAAGTACTCGTAGGATCTTGAATAATTCTCCGTTCCAGTTTGCCGCGTAGCGTTTTTCAAATGTTCCCTTGGTTTTACTAAATCATACAAAATCATTTGAATGGAATCTCGGTTTGCCATTTGGACACGGAGGATAACGCTTTTGCATGTGGGCTTGTGCTGTAGCAGCATTGCGAAGCGTCACTTCCGACGGCGCCATGCCGATGCTCGAGTGAACTGTATTGTTGTAGGCTTGCACGATTTGTGGCAAAACATTGACGTAGCGTTGCGTCTTTTTATGCGTGAAGTAACGCCACAGGCGTTCTTTGAGTGTACGGTTGAATCGCTCCATGATGGCTGCTTTCACGTCGGGATTACGAGTAACACGATATCGCATTTCAGTGTCGCGAAGTATCTTCTAAAAAGCACTCCCGACAAATTCTTTACCTTTGTCCGTTTGCAGTAGGTCGGGTCTACGCGGCGTAGTGTGTAACACTTGCTCGAAATCTTTAGCAACAGTTGCGGCTGTCTTTCGTTACAGCGGGACGACCCATGCGTACTTGCTCAATACATCGATGACCACCAGGAGATAGCGAAAACCGTTGTTGCGGCTCTTCATAGAACTCAGGTCAGCCAGGTCAGCTTCCCATACGTCGTCTATGTTGGAAACGTTGTACCTAGCTCTCGGAAATTTCTCACCGAATCGCGAGAGTTGTTTTCGCGTGCAACATCTTCCAGAATTCGTGCTCCCGCGTAACCGGTAGCATGCGAGGGATTGTAATACGTTTCTTCAAGAAGAGTCGTCATTTTTTTTCAGCCGAAGTGTTTTCCAACCGGATTTTGCTCCGGTGGCGCGTTTGCGTAGAGCGTATCCTGCGTCGTGAGAACGGCTGGTTACGGGTGTAACGTTTGCGGAACTTCGTCGCTTCGTCGGGGAACTACTGGTGTGTGTCAATAGTTGTTGCGATGTTACCGTCGGTAGACCCGGAGCGTCGAATGTGCGTATGTGTTTCCAAAGCGTATCGTTCCCCACGTATTCTCGGGGTACGTTGCCAGGACTCGCAGCTACGGTGGGAGATATCATTGATTCTTCGGCTGTGTTTCCGTCTTCTTCTTCCTCCTCCTCCTCATCCTTCTTCTCCTTTTCCTCGAGAACGTCTAATTTCATGGGTTTGCACGTCGTTTGCAAAAAACAAATATCGTTGAAGTACCTGCTGATAGAGTTTCCATTTTTCTGCATCGTCTTTCGACGGTTTGTTCAAAATGTCCTTCATCTCGTTGTCGAGTCTTGAAAAGAGATCGGTGCGTGTGGTAGTTGTATTTCCAGGTGAAAGCGTAGCGGCTATACCCTCGCTGACGCGTTGTTGAAATCTCACCATACTCTCCATAGGAATTAAAACCATCTTCTTTGTACGTTCCATTTTGCTACTTGGAGAAGAGGCTGGAAGCTAAAGTCCCGAGTAACGCAGCGAGCAAGAGGGTGAGAACTCCGTTCCCACGTTGAACAAGGGAACGTTTCTTGGACTTCCAGGTACCCCGGTTGCTGGCCAACCGCCGTAATGTCTGTTTATGACGTGCCAGACGATTTTTGTGAATTCTGGACAGTGCTACGTTACCCTCCAAGGTATTCAATGCACACGCACAAATGGTCTTTACTAACGAATTGTCGGCCGTGCGTAGCAATGCTGATCTCTGCAACGGGTTCAATTTCTGCAGAGCGTGCAGCGCTACTGCGTTTGCTTTGGTGAAATCGGCACGAGCTCTGCGACCGGACGCGGTACGGCGTATTCGAGGCATCACAGCTGAACGACTGGAACCCGGTGCGAGCGTACCATTGGTGAC
This sequence comes from Neodiprion lecontei, assembly GCF_021901455.1. NCBI lineage: Eukaryota > Metazoa > Arthropoda > Insecta > Hymenoptera > Diprionidae > Neodiprion > Neodiprion lecontei. The sequence goes on along the minus strand of NC_060262.1, from coordinate 16,035,106 downwards.
CTTCATATCCTTTCGCGGAACGTAGACATAGTGATTATCGTCCGAAGGGAAGATGCTTGATCGGAAACGGCAATTCTCCGGAGTGGATTGCTCCAGGTCGAAAAGCAGATATCCGTGTGGCGCTGCGGTAGCGTGGTGATAGGCCTCTTGAAGAAACCTCGGATCTTCGGGATACACCTGTCTGGCAAGATGTTGAATTTGGGCACGATCCCGTGGATTTGTGAAGAAGACCATGTAGTTTGCGTTGAGGGAAATATCTCGTTGACCGTGGCCCTTGTGAAAGAGATTTTGTGTTATGTAGAAAACGCCGAGGGTCTTATAATGACAGACCTTGGTAAAAAGATCAACGATTACATTGTCTGAAGCCTCTCGTATCAGATCGTCGATTACCAAAAGTTTCGGTTTTTTGTCACCCTCGTAATCGGCGTGTTGCGGTAACCCCTCGCGGTACTATATACTCTTGTCCCCGTCGTACAACGGCTGCCATTCGTCAAAGTACCATATCATACGCCTGAATCTTATGTCGCACATTGACGTTCCATGACGCAGAAAGTTCTTGACGAAATTTGATTTACCGCATCCTGACGGCCCGGCTACAATAGCCGAAAACGGATGTTTCCAATGCGTGTCCGTCATCAAACAAGAAGAAGAAGAAGAAGAACAAGAAAAAGAAGAATCCAGGGATAATGCGGGATCTATAAAAAATTGAAACAATTGAAAACACGTTTTTTCACTACGTTAGCCTGCTCGGGGCCGCGGCGGTGGTGGCGGCAGCGGCACTCCTGTCGTGCGCTGACCATGAGCTTATTCAAGCGCACGCGGAAGCGTAACCGCGCAGGTACGAGCTCATCGGCGCGGGCGCGGTCGAGCTGATTGTGCGTGAGGCGCGTACGCCATGAGCTTATTCGTACGCGTGCGCGCAGTGATATCAGCTTGAAAACAGCGCGCCCCGCCGTGGTTTGCGAGATGAATTTTTACGAGCAATGCGAGAGTTTTTCACAATTTTTCATGCGTAGGGTTTAACCGTGGTACTAACCTTTATACAGTTTGGTGGGACACATACAAGAGAGTATCTGATGGGTTGACCTGGCGTCTCACCGGTTGGAATAACAGACGGTTGGGGTAAGAATCCCTTCGGTGTCCTCTGTCTATCTGTCTATTTGTTCGTCTATCTATCTGTCTGTCGCTCAAATGCGCGCGTGGCTTGCCGTCCGGGTGTCTGTACTACCGCAGGGTGAGAAGACGGAGGCGGTGGTGTGCAACTGCCCGGAGTCTGGGTTCTTCGTCATCATCCAGTGCGGTAACCGTAGGGCAGCGTATCGAAACTCGTGACGCAACAACGCCTTTTCACGTATACCGGTTTACACGTTTTGCGCTCGGAGCGCGTCACGACTGCGTGCAGTTCCGTTCGACGAACGGCGCGATTCTCCAAGGGAATGGGTGCAGCGGCTTCTACCACCATCCGCTTGATGGCCTCGAAGTTGATTTTCGAGCTCGTCGTGTGATTCAGTGATATGCCTTTCACCTTGCAAATGTTCACCTCTTCACCATTCGCACGTTTAATGATGAAAGCATGGAATTTTGGCCCTCCCGAGACGGAAGCGCGTATAAAACTCCCACGGCCGTAAGACGCCAACTCGTCCGTCAGGGCGCCAAGAAAGTTGCCCGTGGGAGGTTCATACTCGTTTGGCCTTGGGAGGTTTCGGGTATAAATTACTGAATCGGTGTCGTAATAGAGCAAGCGCCGATCAAGCTTCTCAAGGAACGAGAAGAGCTTCAGCCGAGCCTGGGCAGTGGTGTACGAGGCAATCACGACGTTTGCCAACGCTGACGGTTCAACGCTGTGTTGTGCGTGTGACCAACGCACGTACAACACATCATCGTTCACGGGCAGCAAACCAGACACCTGGACTTCAGGGTTGGTCAAAAGCTCGAGCAGCTGCTGACGCGTCTTTATAACCTGTGCTTTTACCAGATTCTCGCGTTGCCCGAACTTGCTCCGAAACGAATTTAAACATAATTTGGAAACTGATCGCATGCTGGGATTTTTAGCAATACGGTCGCGATTTAGCCGTATACCCTGTGACGTGGATTTTTCCCGCTCCTCGGTCACTCGGAGAAGATGACCGAGAACTGACCGCGTGCACAATAAATCGGCGTCCACGATGTACCCTGAACCTGAAACAATACCGCGAAATTTGTTGGGCGCCTGGCGTGATCAACACGCCTCGAAATCGGTAATACGATATACCGCGATTATATACTCGGTAGCTCAGTACCGCGGAGAGGGGAGGGGTAATTTTTGGGTGGAGAGAGATACGTCACACGTACGCCAACAAGTTATTTCACAAAGCAATAATAAAATTAGACAATATATATAATATGTTCTTCTCGAATTATGAATTAATGGCGAGTAAATAAACGGATGGTTTCTCTGTAAAACAAAGATTTTCTTTAATCACGTTTTCTCTACAATCTTACAAACTTGATAATCAACAATATCTTATATTCTAGCTTTCAACCATTACCTGTAAAACAAAGAAACAACATTGAATGTTTATTTTCCACGCTGTTCTTTCTTTATTTCACTTCTTGGAGGTTATATTATTTTATGGAGCTCTTCTTCGACCAACTTTTCTCCCCACGTGTCTCTCCTTACGTAATGCCTCTCTGTCGCACAATCAGATGCCTGTTTTATCTACCCGCACTTCGTGCGGGAGATTTTGAATTAAGAGATTGAGGGAGTGCAATGCGTCTACCTTACATCTCCCTCCACCTTGGAAGAAGAGAAAAAAAAAAAATTTCGTTTACTTTTTTTTTTTTTTTTGTTCGGTCTCTCCGTATCTTGTTATGCTGGGATCAACTTCGCAATGTGGAACAAGTTCGATTCCGATTTTTTGTGACCTGTGTCCACGCTATATATTGAATTTGACACTTTTTCTAAAACTCGGAAAGGACCGATTCTTAGTTCGTCTAACTTTTTCCTGTTTAGGCGATTACCATTTTCGACATACACATATTCTCCTACTTGAATTGTGTAGTCTTTCCTATTTTTGTCGTAAATTTTCTTGTTGTATGCGTGATACTTAATGCTATTTTCTAGAGCGGTTTTTGGATCACTTTCTAGATCTTCGTTTATTGTTGGTCGTCTTAATTCTAATGGTAGTGTTGTCGTATCGGATCCTTCTAATAGGTGTTTTGGGCTAAACTTGGTGACCGTGTGTTCCGTTTCGTTGTATCTTCCTATGCATTTATGTGCTATGGTCGTCCATGCCTTTCTTTTGTTTTCTTCTTCATTTATTTGACATCTTATTTTGCTTACTATCGTCTGGTTTAGTCTTTCGTTTAACCCATTCGAGAATGCTGTATTTACTGCTGTGAATACGATTGGTATGTTTTCCCCGTTTAAAAATTGTTTTAACTCTTTGGAGTTTATACCAGGGTATTGGTCCGATAGTATCATGCCAATGTTATTATTCTTTAATACTTTCTGAGTTAATTTGATAAAGTCGTTCGAGTTTTGTGTCTTTGATGTTAATATATACCCAAATCGTGTGAAATGGTCTACCAATAGATGTAAGTATTTTTTTGTAGATCGTGAACCACCGAAGCTCCCGATAGTGTCGATTGAAACTATTTCAAACGGATGTTTTGCGGGACCTAATTGAGACATTAGGCCAATTTTTTTCTGCCCTCTTGACTTATTTTTTATGCAACTCTCGCAGCATTTACATATCTCTTTTATATTTTTTTTCAAGTTCTTAGCTGTATAGTGTTTTGCGATTTTGTTCTCCAGCTGGTTTATTCCGAAGTGGGCGAAGTTCCGGTGTGTTTTTTTTATCAGTTCCTTACTTAAGTCTTCGGATAGTACAATTTTTTCTCTTTTTTGACTTTTTTTGTAATATATTTCATTTTTTAATTCTAGTCTTTTGTCGTTTGGCAGTAAATCTTGGTTTTGTTTTTGATCTTTAATAATTTCTTGTAATGTTATTAGATTGACAACTTTTAGAATTTCTTCGTCGTTTTCATGTGTGTCTAGCACTGGATTTCTGCTTAGACAGTCCGCTTCTAAATTCTCTTTGCCCGGGCGGTATATTATTTCCATATCGTATTGTGATAAGTAGTAAGTCAGATCTCCTAATTCTTCGTCCGTTCTTGCCTTTATATTCAGTTTTTCCAGTGGTTTGTGGTCTGAAAATACTTTAAACGATCTTCCCATCAACCAGTGCTGCCAATATTTTACTGCCTCTTTAATTCCTAGACATTCTAGGTATATTGCTTTTCTTTTCTTTTGGGCTTCGTTAAGTTTTTTTGAAAAATACGCTACCGGTTTTTCTATCTCTTTTCTCATTTCGTTCGCGGGTTGTGGTTGTTTTAGTACCGCTCCTACCCCTTTTATTGATGCGTCTGTGTAAATGTGTATTGGCAGGTTTGGGTCGAATATGGCGAGAACTGGCTGCGTGCAGAGGTATTGTTTTATTTTTCCGAAGGCTTCTTGGCAGTCCTTTGACCAAATGAATTTTTGTCCCTTTCTTAATAGGTTGTGGAGCGGATCCAGAATGATCGATATGTTGGGCACGTATTCATCGTAAAAATTGATTTTGCCTAGAAATTGACGAACGTTTTTTTGTGTTTGTGGCACAGGGAAGTTTCGTATTGCAATCAGATTATCTTTAATTGGGGCAATAGAGTTGTTTTTTATGATGTGGCCCAAATATGTGACCGACTCTTCTGCAAATGTGCATTTTGCAAATTTCAATCTGAATCCTTCGATTTTGATGGCTTCTAATAGTAGCGATATTTGCTTCACGTGTTCCTTAAATGATTGTGAAAAAACTAAAATGTCGTCTATGTAGTTGACAGTGAAGTCTGAAAGTTTATGTTTTCGAATGATATTACTCAGTATTCTTTGAAAAATAGCCGGTGAAGTTTTTAATCCGAAAGGTTAACACGTCCACTGAAAGTGGCCCTCTTGAGTTATAAACCCTGTTTTCGATCTATCTTCAATTCTTAGTGGGATTGACCAAAACGCCGAATTGATATCGAGTTTCGAAAAGTATCTGCTATTTCTTGTTTTTGCCACTAAATCCTCGATTAATGGAAACGGCTGTTTCTGGGGTATTACAATTTTATTCAAATCCCTGAAATCTATGCATAATCTTGATCTCTTATTTTCGTCTCTTTTGTATGCCAGTGTCACTGGGGCCGCGAAAGGGCTATATGACTCTTCTATTAGATTTCTTTTCAATAGTTCCGAAATTTGTGATTCTATTTCTTTTTTATCCTCTATTGTGCATCTGTATGGTCTTTTGCTACAGTATTTCTCCGTCGTTAATTCTATTCTTGCTTCATAATCCCTCACCGAGCCGATGTCGTATTTGTCTTTGGCTAACAATGTTTTGTATTTTTCTAAAAGGTTTTCTATTACAAATTTCTGGTGGTGGTTCAAGTGATTTATCGAAATGTTGAACTTGTCTACATTTAAATGTTCATTGAAATTAATCTGTCTTGTCTCGTTGCTTATTGCTTTTGGGGTTTCCCTGTCTTTCTGAGAGTCGACTTGTAATTTTTCTGTTTTGCCGGCAGTGTCCGGGGTTTGTTGTTCTATTTCTAATTTTTCATTTTGTTTTAGGTTGAATTTTTGGATGCAATCTAAACCGATCAAAAATTCGTAGTTGAAGTTATCGTTATTCACTACAAAAACGTCCATTTCTCTCTCTATTTTTAGAATTTTTATTTTTACTCTGATCGTGCCTTCAGTCTGATTCACACCATTAATCGTTCTAAGGTTAATCTTTTTTTCATATGCGCTGTTGCTGTTTTTTAAATTCAGTATTTTTGCATTTATCAATGATACATTTGAGCCTGAGTCATATATTCCAGTTACTTCTAATGTGTCATTCAGTAATATTTTGAGTTTGATTAATGGTGGGATTCTGAGTTTTTTGGCTCGTAATTGAGCTCTGTTTCTAGCGTCGCGTTATTCACCATTTTTATTTTGTTCTCCCTGAACCAACAGGATGATTCAGGGTGAAAACGTATACCTTTGTTTCTGTCTTTGCAGATTTTGCACGGCGTTTTCTCTGCTTTTTCTTTGGTGTCGGGAGTTTTGTTTTTTCTTTCGAACTTATTTTTTTGAACTAGGTGTTCCAATTTCCCTATGTCGTTATACAGGTCTTCGGTTTCGGTCAGGGTCTCTCTGTCGATTCTGTCGGCTACAAAGTTTGGCAGGCCACTTGCGATGAGGTCTATCAAAGTACCCGTATCTATCGTTTTTCTCACTTCTAGCAATAATTTTTCTTTTTTTATCGCGTATTCTAGTAGAGAGCCTGTCTGATATTTAAATGAAAGCGCGTATCTGATAGGGGACCATCCCTTACTTCCAAAGGTTTCGCAAAAGTTTTTTTTCCATTTTTCCCATTCTGATTCTACTGTGAGTTTCATCAACATGCAACTGTACCAGTCCGTGCTCGGTTTTTCGATGAAGAATTTCAAAATTTCGATTTTTTTTTCTGTCTTGACCTATCTCAAAGCGCTGGCATTCTTTCTCGAATTCGTTGATCCATTGGTGCGCATTGGAGTTTTTTCCCGTGAACTTTTCGAGTGTAAAATCTTTCGATATTTTTCCCAAATTTTGGATTTCAGATTTTGCCGTTTTTTCTTCTAGTACTTTCTCTAGCAGAGCCATCATCTTTCCGTCCGAGTCTTTCGGCTGGGGTGCGGCTGTAGCCTTCTCTTCTTTGATCTCCTCCAGGAAATATTCTCCGAATTGTACATTGTCATCTTCGTCTAGATATGTTGCTTTTAATTCTTCTGATAAAGTGATCCAAACCTGTCGTGATTGGTGTCTCTTCTTCAGCGTATTCTTTACCTTAGCAAACGTCTGTGTTTTGGCTAACTCGGTGTGTAGAGTGGTTGGCTGGTGTTCGTCTGGAACTCCGAATGAGCGGCCGTCCGGTGTCTCGATTGAGGTTAGGCACAGCACGTTCGTTTTCCCATCCGAAGTCCCTCTTATCGTGAACCCGAATCTCAATTTATCCATCGTGGGTTTTCTTTACGAGAATGTTGTTTTATAATATGTTCTTCTCGAATTAGGAATTAATGGCGAGTAAATAAACGGATGGTTTCTCTGTAAAACAAAGATTTTCTTTAATCACGTTTTCTCTACAATCTTACAAACTTGATAATCAACAATATCTTATATTCTAGCTTTTAACCATTACCTGTAAAACAAAGAAACAACATTCAATGTTTATTTTCCACGCTGTTCTTTCTTTATTTCACTTCTTGGAGGTTATATTATTTTATGGAGCTCTTCTTCGACCAACTTTTCTCCCCACGTGTCTCTCCTTACGTAATGCCTCTCTGTCGCACAATCAGATGCCTGTTTTATCTACCCGCACTTCGTGCGGGAGATTTTGAATTAAGAGATTGAGGGAGTGCAATGCGTCTACCTTACATATATTTCCAAATAGCGATAATACAGAAAAAAAAATAAAAATAATAACAATACTGCAAAAGTTTTTCCTCGCGATTCCAAACGCAAACGTTTAGCTTTCGAAAAAAAAGAAAGAGCAAACAAAATAATCAATAAAAAAAAAATGAATGGATCCCGAAAAACCTCTACGGCCTACGTGCGCTAGTCGCTGTACTAATCATAACCGCTAATTTACACACAAAAAAAAAACCAAAAACAAAATAGGACCCGACGCGCTGCCCGCGATCGTCCTCTACAGAATGGCGCTAATCGCCAACTTAATACTAAACCCCTTGACGGAAACGGAACCGAATTCTCGGCCGACGCTGTCCGCGATCGGCAATAAATCAATCAAACGAAAAAGAAATAAAATTGCTTATGCCTACGGGGGCTGGTCGCCAACTTATTACTAACGGATTATACTAAAAACCAAACGGAAACGAGGCTCGTCGCGTCACCCGCGACCATCCTCTACAAAAGAATATTTTTACTAGCACGCACCCGAGCTCAACTTTCTTCGCGACAGTGGGACGCAGTCGCGAATTCGAATGCTCCCCGTTAGACTGCTCGCGACCTATACGAGAACTGAGGCTGTATCGGACTAAGTTGAAGTGAGCCCGTGTAATGGAATTCGGTTACACTCAAACTCAAGGCAATAATGTCTCGACTCAACCCGTAACTCGACTCGATCTCCTCGATCACCTGAAATTAACGCTACTTCCTTACGCGCAACTCAGGCTACGGTCACCAAGCAGATGTATCGGCTAAAGAATCTTGAGTACTGTCGCTAACGCCAATCCTCACTGGCTATCCGTCCTCGGCAAGCCTTTATTAATTATCTCTCGAGATTCTCTCGCAAGAAGGTTAACAGCGCTTACCGCTCCACATCCATGCCACGAATTGACCAACTCCCTCTTGACCCTTGGCTGCCATTCCCCTCGCAATTTCTACCTTCTCCTGCGCGACAAGAAAAAAAAACCAAAACTCGGACACGGACCATTTCGCGACACACGTGCTTCTAGATTGCTCGCCAGAACTCGAGTGATCTCCGATGGCCGATCGGCCGCAATGCCGATCTCGTCACGCTAATTTTCCGTGACGTCATCCTCCTAAGAATGCGCAACAATCGATCTATCATCGATTTTGGGGATTGCGCAACTTGCCGCGCACCTGTCGTCGCTACGCGGCGCAGAACTTAAGGCTAGATCGCGATGTCGTCTCCCGCGCAGCTCTACGGGGTCCTGGGGTTAGGCGGGGTGGTGCTCCCTCGTCGCTAGCTGGTCTCTCGCGGTTGTCTCGGTTGGGCGTAGGCGGGGTGAGCGGGGAGGCTGCGGCGCGCCGCCCGCCAGCGAGAATCGCATCCGCCTTGAATTCCCGGGTTGCAGGGACCTGCGTTGCCTCCCCCTCCGCAGCCTTGGTATCCTTCCCGCGAGATCTCCGCGGTTTCACCTTGCCTCGAAATATCTTCGGCGTCGGAGTTGGTCGCTGGATGGTGGCCGGTGTACTCGAAAAAAAAATAAAAACAAAAGCCTGCAATATCTTATTCTTACTTCGCTATTTCGTCCCTGTCGAAGCCCGGGTGCGTGACTCCAGTTCTGGCGCTCTCTCTCTGATTATTTCGCGACTCGATTTCCGAACCCTCATGCCGGGATTCCGCCCAGGGTTCAGATAGTAACTTGTAACGGGCAGGCCTAACCGAAATGCCACGTTACAACCCTCGACCCGCTCGTACTCATCAAGGTAGCGCATTCGAGCCGGCTCGTCCTCGCATTCAGCAGGCCAGCCGCTTGCCTCTTGCTTAATCTTGAGGAAGGTGTCGATATAGCCGGCGAAATGCCCACCTTGACGAGTAGTCGGGTCAAACGATGTCACCGTATACGACCAGATCTCGCGTATGCTCCTGATCTTGTATCCCATTCCCACGGCTTTTTTTAATTTGATCGACACCCACGTGCCCTCGAATTCTCGCGCAGCCTCGTCATCATGTCTACACTCGTCCTGGTTCAAACTCTGACAACATGAGCGGCACAAGGCAAACATGAGTTTGTCATGCATGCGCACCGGCAAAACAGGGTGATAAAGATTGCGAGGCGGTAAAACTCGGCACTTGATGAGCCCCTCAACTCGCGTGATGTCGCAACCGCTTGACCCTGTCAAGAGCTTACACTCCTCTCCAACGTAGACCGTCGGGTGGCCAACAGGGAACCTTCCATTCTTACAGATGAACGGATACAACGAGCAAACATCGACGTATCGTATTTCCTCGTACGCGTTGCCCGTTGCATCTGTTTTCACCTCGTAGTATCGGGAAGCGTTCCCCGTTCGACCGCCATAGAACGCATCACGCGGATTGAGTGCTTCGCTCGTGGCAGCGCCAGCAATCAGCGGGTGTGTTGCCACGTACTCCCTCATCTCCTCGTTCTCCCTCAAGCTCCGATCAAACTCGCATTCCCACTGTTCCGTCACGCGGTAACCCAATTCGCGCATACGGCTGATCTTTGCACGAGTTTCCTCGTAACGCCTATCCAACGTCTCGGCGTTGACGCTACGCCTATCGCGGTTGATTCGTAAACATTTACGACAGCCGTGCCAGAAACAACCGTGAAACTCGTAGACGTGTCGCGTACCGTCGCCCGCGACATGATATCCGTCCACCTTGCGACCCGTCTCCGGAATCCGAAACTCACGTCCGTTTCCGGCATGTCTGATGTCAATACCCAGCTCGCGCTCTTTCACGACCAACCACTCCAGAGCCTTACGAGACTGGGCTCCTTTTCTATTTTGTGAAGCCACGAGATTACTTGCAATATATATCGCATCTTTATCTCTCTCTTTCTCTTTATCTTGCAGTTGGTCTGCGTGAGCCACCTGGGCTCGTATCTTATTCTCTATTATTTATCTTGTCCCTTATCTTGTCCCTTTCTACCTCTTATTGCAAGTAACCTCGCGACTGGTTGACTATTACTTACGCATTGTTAGTGACTATCGCTTCATTTTATTACCTTTCTCTTCTAGAATATCTAAATGTCTAATATCGCTGTATAGCAGCGTGTTCTCTTAAATGATCAATTCTTATCTTCGTTATTGAGCATTACTATTTCGCTATACTTTCTCTGAGTAATTCATATCTGTTTCTTTACCTATTACCTTTGATTAATTTATCTTAGTGAGTGTACCGCGTGAGCGATCTTACATCGCCGCGCGGTCCCGCTCGTCGTTCATTTGACATTGGAGTATTCCGCTGTATCGCCTAACACCTTTTTCATTATTTTCTTCGCTAATATCGCTGACCGTAGTTGTCCGTAGTCTCTTTGGTTTGTCGTATGTTGCCTATTAATTCTCTTGAATATTATTTGTCTTATCTTAAATTATCTTTTACCGTACCGAACATTATCGCTTTTTCTTCTCGCACTTACCGCAAACTAAAGACTACGTATTATCTGTTAGTATCTATATTTTATAATAATTCTCTACTTGACCTGTTTTCTTGAATTTACCTTGTAATTAATAATTCCCTGCCTCTGTTATATTGCTGACAATTCTGGTAATGTGATAACTATTACAATTTTTGTATTTCGCATGTGTTTTATAATTGCTTCTCATATTTTATGGTTTACTTGATCAATGCTTGATTTAAGTACCGTATATCTTTTTCTGTTCTGCATATTCATTATAAAACCGTATTAATTATTACCTTGAATCATAGTATCGCGAGCCTACGCATACCTCGCGCCTATTCGGAAAACGTTCCGTTATTTGTTAAATCTCTCGCTTAACTTTTCTCTGGCTGTAAGTTGATTATCGCATCTATCTCAATTGTATCTCAATCTCTTCAGTTATTTGCTTGTTATTAAAATTTATCGCTTCTTAATCAATATACTCGATACTATTTCTGCTTCACCTGTTTCTTATTTTATCTATTGGATTCAACCCCTCCCCTCTACCATTATCTTGTCTATACTGAGCAAGCTGTGCAAAACCGTCGTAAAACCTGACCTCACCTTTATCTATTACATTTACCTTTACCTTTATCTTTTTCTCTAATTATCTATTTTCCAACGCATGTGCGTCTGGCGCCCAACAATCATATCTTTCTTTTTTCTTATCTCTCTATATCTAATTATTCAGGTTAGTGACTGCGCCGTAGGGTAACCGAGCACGTTATTTTATGACCCTCGATAGAATAATTTTGCCCGTTACAGCATATATGCTAAGGAATCCAGAAATCGGGTGTGACCCGTTTCGAGCATAATGATCTCACTGCCGCTTAGGATGACCTGCGGCGGATTTCCAACCCGCTCAACCATATGCCGCAGTATGAATTGTGCGTCAAAACCTTTTGCATTGTGCGCAATGCATACGATGCGGGCAAAGTCCTGTACGGGCCGAGTAGCAAAGTCTACCAACTCCTTCACCGGTTCCCTCCTGAAAACGAACTTACGTACGAGCCCGCAAGCGGAACAGCCGTTCGATATATCGGGATCGTGGATACATTGCGTACACACTTGTTGCGCTACGCACAAGTTCGGCACATTTATGTTTGTCGTCGCGCCACCGTCTACGGTCTCGCATTGCTGCGTTTCGAAATCATAAGAAATAAAGATGTAACGTTTCGGTCTTGTCGCGACTTTCAGTGGCGTCATGAAGCAGTAGTGATTGTACGGTCTGTTGCACCGGCATGTGACGCAAAAACGAGTTTTACAAATGTGTGCCCTCCGCGAAAGATTAACGAATCGCTCGCAATTCCGGCATATACGCAGCGTTGCACAAACGGAGCGACGCGGACTAAAGGAGTCGATCCTGCGGTGGTACTCCAGACAACCGTTACCGCGGAACACACGTCTGCAATCGGGACACTCGATTTCGCGCGACTCGCTGTTACATGGTGGCGATGCGAGGCACTGTGGGCACTTTACGGAACAATAATGTTCGTACCCGTTGTTAAATTTCCTATTGCAGGCTTGACAGAAAAAGGCCCTTGCTGCCGCCGCGGTTAAATTTACATTTGGGCAATAATGCTGTTCTTCGGGATAGTACAGCAGATTCAATCAGTGCCTGACATCGTCTATTCCGTTCGCTCTCACCACGGTAGTGCCGTCGTAAAATGCCGCTTCACCGGTACCTAGCCTCCCTAACTCGTACACTGTAATGAGCAATGCCTCGCGTACCAGATAGTTCTGGAACTGTGCGATTTCATGCACTGTGCACCCCGTTGGCGGAATCTCGACACTGGCGTTCGCTACAAGATTACGCGCTTCTGCACGCTGGAAACTGGACCTAGCGAATCTCACCATCTCGTAATGCTCGTGCAGAGCGCCACTGCGGTTTGGGCCTCTCTCGGCATGAGCCTTGGCTACGACGAGGGCCCGAGGTAAACACAATCCGTCACTGTTAACAATCTGCACGACGGATTTTTCAAGTACCCCCGCGTGCGTGATCGGCTTCGGCTTTCCGCGACCCTCCGGTACTCCAACACTGTGTACCGTCACGGTGAAGACACTCTCGACGCCAAACTCTGATGCGCTCTGGGCTACGCTGGAAACTAACTTCCAGAGGTCACTGTACCGCGAGTCACTCACCGGCCGGAACGATAACCACGTAGGATCATGATTGAAACTCTCCGCGCTAAACGTGAAATCTATGTAGTCGCTACGCCGACACGTTGCTACGGCATACGCATGCAGATCTCTGACCACGTCCTCCAGACACTCTACTAGATTACCACCCGATTCAGGGGCCGCGATCTTCATTCGCAACTCACGCCCTGTGATCGCGAATTTACGAATGAATTTCGTTCATTCACCGATAACCGTGAAACGGTTACCCAGTGGATCAGCCACGTCATCGGATGCCTGACTTGAGTCCATCTCGCTCGCAGCTTCACTCTCCCGCTCCGATTCTCTGCCCACGTTTCCAGACTATTCACCCTCTGTATCGTCATCGTCATCGGCATCGTCATTGTCATCGTCGGACTCTCATGTCACGTCAAGATCGTAAGTCGGGGCCCTCCGGGCCCTACCTCCGCCGGTCTGTATGCCCGAGGTACTGGCGCCCTCGTTCACGCGAAACGGTCCAACAGTTTGCATAAGGCCCCCTGTTGTACATATGAAACAAAAATAAGACTAAACTCCATGGTAAAGCGTCGTCAATCCGCAAGTATAGTTGAATTTCGCGGTTTTACTAGAAACGCACACCCTAGAGTACCCGCGTGATTAGTTCCCCTAAAAAATATCCTCGTCCATCGCCGGCGGTGTATAGCTCATGTGAGTGAATATTCCACTCTCGGGCGTCTGCGGCCACGAGAATATTATCGCCTCATCCATTGGGGATATAGAATAATTGTCTCCTTCTTCTTCTTCTGCTACCGCCGGCTCATGAGAAGCGACCGGATTTGATAACCCGTCCCACCGGAGAAGAAATTGCTCGTGAGTTCATATTAGAATACCTGGTCTGCATTTTTGATTTCAAACTTTTCCTATATACCTTGAATTTCCAACACTCCTGATAAACCTGGACGTGACAACACTAAGGGCGACGCCCGTGATGAATCGATTTCTGCAACGGACACAATAACCTTCAGTACACGCGTGAAAGAAGGTTTCTAGAACTTTCGGAACACCGCTCACCCACAACGTATTCACGCACGGGTACTCCATGATATACGGCATATTGAACAGTCAAATCATCTGGATTTACCGTCACGAGCTCCGACAGAAATCGGCTCCTTGGCGGTCATATCGTCCACCATCGTCTGATCCACCCCTGTCTGTTCCGCAAGCGCCAACTCCTTCTAGGCAACACAGCCCTCGAGAAGAGCTGCCTCGTTCTCGCTGGTATCGACCATCATGAATTCTAATTCTAATTCACTCGCGCACAACGTATTTATACGCGACAACTCCCAGCTACGGCACGGCGCACGGACGATCATCCGGACTTACTGTCACGAGCGGTAGAAACCGGCTCCTCGGCGGGCCTCCCCAGCGCTACTCCTTGCGACGCAATCACATCATCGGCGACGTCGACGACGACATCGCAAAGAGCCGCCTCATTCTCCGCGGAGTCCCCCAGCATCGCGCGGAATTCTAACGGTTGGAAAACTTGATCCAAATTTTTCCATATTACATATTTTCTTTTATCTTTTTACCCCACTATGAAGATCCGGTAATTCAAACTCCACACAAACGTACACTGCGCACAACACAAATAACAACTTACCGGTTCGCTCATTGTACTCAGACATCAGCGCCCGAACAACGGTGAAGCGGGTGGCACCCCGCTGGCGAATCACACTCGCGGCTGCACTAACGCACTCGCAACCCCGCAACGCACCGGTGCTGTGGAGGTGCACCAGGGCCCGTTACCCGCAGACCGCCAGGAACTGTCGCAAATGCCGAAGCAATTCCGCATGTGATATGCGGAACAACAGCTCCCGACGGAAAACAGGGCACACACGCACAAGACTCGCGTTGACCCTCCTAGCCTGGCTAGCTGCCTTCACCACCGCGTAACGGAGATCGTTAATCGATTGCATTATTTTAAAAATTCGGCAATAATTGAAACAGAGAGAATCTTTGTTTTCAGCAACACCGCGATTTTCTAACTGAGAAGATCTCCGGGCCCACAACTATTTATAAGTTCAACAGGTTGGGTTTTGTTTAGGCCAAACGCTATTACAATACGTTACCACGCCGCTTCTTGAGCTAAGTGTACGAAATTTTACTATGGTCCGCTAGCGTAAACGTTCCGCGGCGGTTCGCGGTAAGACACCCGCAGCTGGGCTGAGAGATAAACCAAAGGCACCCGGAGAGAAAAGATGAACCATTCGTTGATATCTATTGTCTGGAGGGTGATTTCATTTCTCGTATTAAAAAATTTGATCTCTTTCACCGTGTGATCATCTTTTCTAACTTCAAATTTACGAGTCAGGATAACGTTGGCTTCCAAGCTCCTGTCTTTCTTAAAGCGTTTTTTAGTCTTGTCACAGCTAGTACCTTTGCGTCTTCTAGAAATCTCTCCACATCTTTATGCTCTAAATTGACGATGGATCCAGTCCGAATTCTCCCCTCGAAAGCTGATTCCAAACCCTCCCAGCGAACTCGTTAGCTTCTTCTTACTTTCCGCGTACCTCTACCCCTTTTCTGAAGACGTTTGAATTTTCCCGCGAGCGCTCCCAAGCGTCCGATCGTTGTGATTATTTTCATCTTTTCTCCAATCGATGATGCCTTTCGCAAAATTTTGTTCAGAAGCCGAATATTTTGACTTCCGAATTTCATTCATTTCTGAATCTCTGCTGTTGATGATGATTTGTCCAAGATTTCGTACGCTGATTCCATAATATCGATCAATCTCAAACACTTCGCGGATTTCATCTTGAGCTTTTTCCTCACGTATACTTGACAAGTTGTGACTTAATGATCGTTTGCAGTGATGAGCGTCCTTTTCATAGGGCAGCTGTACGTATGTTTGTGTATGCGTGCGCACCTATTAGCATTCCTAGAGAGATAGTAACCCAACACCGCAGGTCCATGGCTCTGGATGTACCGCGGCTATCGGTCGACCTTGCACTCTGGTCTTGACTGAACCCGTTCAAAATTCGTTGTTGAGTTCACATGACAGTTACAAGCCAAAAAAATGTCACGTGGTTGATATCAAACCGACATCCGAGTAAGTGAAGAACAATTCGCAGAACCATTAATTTTGGAATGTCACGTGGTTGATGACGTGGGAAAAGAATGTGGGGGTGGTTGATGTTACACATCAGCAGTCATACCGTGGGAAAGGAATTTGGAGTGGTTAATGTTACACATCAGCAGTCCTATCGTGGGAAAAGAATGCTGGACGGTAAAAAAGTTCTCGCCCCCGCTGCACCCTCTACCGTTGGCAGACAAGCACTACATAAAGACTTTGACCTTCGGTTGGTAAGATTGTCGGTAAGACAGCACGATTTTGACCTTCAAACGATAAGAATTGTTGGTAAAGCAGTGCGATTTTTACCGTCGACCGATACAACTGTCGGTAAGGTTGCATGGTTTTGACCTCAAGTCGGTAAGACAGACTGTGACGTCATCGCGGTGAAGGGTTTGAGTCTGGGGAGAATGTCGGTGAGCGTCGGTAACAAGAATCTGTCAGTAGAACCCCCATTGCTATACCACTGTTGTGACGCCCTAAGGTGCCCATATACTACCAGTATCGATTGAGGATCAAAAGCGGTTGGACGACAATTCGAAAAATTGGAATGTGAAGAGTTGAGAACAGTGAAAGTGGTAATAGCTGCTGAACTTCACAGACAGGCTCGACGCAACTATCCGCGCCGATTCGCAGACGTGCGTGGACTGGATGAGACCTGGCAAGCTGATCTCGTGGATATGACCGCATAAAGTTCACACGACAAGGGATACAAATACCTGCTCACAGTCATCTACACATTTTCTAAGTATGCGTGGGTGGTGGCGATAAAGTCAAAGAGTCGAAAAGATGTGACTGCTGCCATGAAATCGGTACTGATGCCGAACCGCATACCTAAACATCTACACGTCGATCACGCAAAGAATTTTACAACAGTAAATTCAAGGCTCTCATGACGCAAAACAATATTAACATGTATTCGACATTCAGCAATTTGAAGGCGTTGATATGCAAACGTTTTAACCGAACGTTGAAAAATAAAATGTAGAAGCGGTTCACTCTCCGAGGATCTCACAGGTAGATTGATATTTTGAGCGATTTTATGGAACTCTACAACAACACGAAGCATCGCACGATACTGATGAAGCCGGTGGATGTCAACGTGGACAACGAAAAACAGCTGTATCGAAGTGTTTACAAGCCTCGGCAAATCAAGCGGAGCAATCAGAAGCGGAAATTCAAAGTTGGCCACCGGGTTCGAATCAGCAAGTACAAAAATGTGTTCGAAAAAGGCTATACGTACACCCAATTGAACGATTGACATATTCACCGTGAGTGAGGTGAAAAATACCAATCCACCCACCTACAAACTTACCGATTATCAAGATCTCATCCAAGGAGGTTTCTACGAGGAGGAGCTCAGTACGGTGAAATACCCCGATGGCTACTTGGTGGAGAAAATACTACGCAAATAAGGGAATCAGCTCTATGTGAAATGGTTGGGATTCGATACTTCGCACAATAGTTATATAAATAAAGCAGACACGTAATGTAATTTGTATGTATTTACAAAATGACAATAAAATATTCAATTATACAAAATATCTCCACATTCTCTTTCCTTATTCATACAGGTGTAACATATCATTAATAATAATGATAATGATAATGATGATGGTGACGACGACGACGACGATGATGATAATAATATACTATTTTTCCGTACGATTAATACAAATTTTATTTTCGGAAAACTTTTTTTCATTTGTGGTAAACGTTGTTTCGTTTCCAATAAATTTTTTTCTCATATTCTGGAAACTTTTTTTACGTGTTAATCAGATGGGAATTTCATTTTCAGAAAACTTTTCTTTATTTCTGGTAAACTTTTTTCCATTTTCTGGAAACTTTTCTTCATTTCTGGTAAGCTTTTTTTCATTTCTGTAAAATTTTTATTTCGTTTCTGTGAAAACTGATAATTTCACCACGGATCGTCTCAGATGCTGAATATAGATATTTACAGAGGTTCTATCCTATAGCTATTGGGGGGCGGCGACAAACCCCCAAGGTACTGTGTCGGTCTGCCCAGGTATCAATTGCCGCTTGTCATCTTGCAAACTGAGAGCCAATTTTTTCTGAACGATAGTGCTAACTTGATGTTTTTTGCTACGTATTAAGCATTAAGGACGGGTCAACTCTTGGTAAGTCATCAGACAGCGCTCATAATCATCAAACGTGATGCTATTTATTGTTGAATTTTTTACACCCTTAGCACGCTCAGTCACTTTCACTCCATAGTAATATTTTTCCCCATCCTCACCCATCGTAGTGAATGTGTACAGCTTTGCTCCCAGTCCCACAAACTCGGTCATAATTTCACCGTTATTTTCATCCTTCATTAACCCTAGTCGTTTCTTGTTCTTAAGAGGAATACCATACACATCGTCGGGCAGATAGTCAGAGGTATCCAACATTGCATCCACATTACGTTTGATGATATCATAGATGTTCGATACGTTGAATTGATAAATAAGGCTTTCCCTGTCGGTATACAACAATTTGACCTCGCTGATTGAAAAGTTGGATTTTACGTAATTGTAGTGAAAATCATAGAGAATGATTTTTGATAGATCAAGAATTGATGCGCCGACGTAAATGAGTTTAGCGAAGAGAACTTTGACACGATCCAATTCAATGATAACTATAACCTCGTCACATACGGTGCAGCTATGAAAGTTTGGTCTGGCAA
The DNA here is from genome assembly GCF_021901455.1 of Neodiprion lecontei. Taxonomy (NCBI): domain Eukaryota; kingdom Metazoa; phylum Arthropoda; class Insecta; order Hymenoptera; family Diprionidae; genus Neodiprion; species Neodiprion lecontei. The sequence continues at coordinate 16,016,258 of NC_060262.1, read as the reverse complement.
TAAGCGTTCTCGCACCACCTCTTCCCTCCCATTTTGTGACTAATTCAACATCTTTATGATTTTGCACATTCTCCATGGTCTTGCCGCACACCGCGTTGTATAATTCTGTTCATGAGTTTATGAAAGTTTTTCTCAAATTCATTCCTAGACCGCTTGCGCATGTCTGTGCTGAGAGTGATAGAAGGCTCGAGCCATGGAGATCGTGCAAACTTCAAAATCCTATGCACTTTTATCAATTTCAGTCCTAAACTCAAACACTGTTTCAAATTTCTATAATGCAATATATATTTTGTTTTGGGATGAAGGGTGGTTCCAGGTTTGGCGATTTTACTACCTGGAGGAGTGAAATGCTCGGGACGAAGAGGTAAGTCTTTGTGATCCTCGTGGAGTTCTACAGGGTAGTCCAAATCTACCTCCAGAAAGTAACCGATCAGAGAATCGTCCGGATGGTTTGTTATATCAACATGCTCATACTCCCACTCAAACGAGCCGACTGGTAAATGCACGCTCATAGTGGCCCCGTACAGATTATTCTCGTCAAAATACGTGAGGTATGACTCCGCTTTGTTTGGATCAAAATCTTTTCCCATAAACCTGTTATTGGCCCGAGCGTGTCGATTAGAGAACTGCGCTACGCCGCCTCGAATGCTCCTTTCAATAAATAACACCATTTCAGGGTCGTCTAAAAGTTGTAAATTTACTTTAGTATGCTTGAGCATCGCGTCAAAAGCAAGTCCGGGTGCAGTGTAATAGTGCAACGGATCTAAATCGTATGTTTTGAAGCAGCTGGCTCGGAAATTTTCGAAAATAACGTTAAGCAAAAGAACATGAGTCCTCGAATATAAATCTGAATAGCCCCCCAATGACTCTAAATGAAATTCCCCCCAAACATTTTTAGTGTGCTTGTAATCGGCGTCTGAAATATTTGCATCGCAGAGGTGCGAGTAGAAATGCGTCTTTGCAGATAACTGCGTTTCATTGAGTTTCCTCCAACAATCAACGTATTCATAGGAAAAACGCCTTTGCGAGTCATTAAACTGAACTAAGTCGGATTATTACAAAATTTACATGTTATGTGTTTGTCGGCATGATGCAAATATAACGAGAGTTTATCGATGCTGCTAGCCATAAATCGAAACGAATCGATGAATCTCAAGTGCATCATTGTTCCATCAACGCGTTTCGTGAAAGATATATATTCTTCCTTATTTATGGGTAGCAGTGTCATTTCACCGGAAAAAGTTGACGCAAGGGATTTTATAAAAAAGTGCGAATTGTAACCGGACAAATGGTGGAAAACTACTGGAATTGTATGCGTCTCTCTGAAATTCAAATTACTCCCATTTTGAGCAGGACTACGATATTTACCCGTGAAGTGATAGTGATCGTGACACTTTTTCTCCTCAAGGGTAAACGGTTTTTCGTGAATATAACAATTCTTTGCGCGCATGTGACGATCACGTTGCACTTGGGTAAGAGACTTCATCGGAATTATGTTTTTGATGCGTGACTCTACTTGAATCGATAAATCTTTAAGCTGCTGCATGAACCAATCTATACAATCGACACCGCGTTTACCGCGGAACTCCGATAAAGTCTCATCGTACGCGCAATGTACATAGTATGCTACACTGTGCGGGACATGCTTTTGAAATTCATATGTTTTACGGTTTGAAACATGATTTTGGAATTCATTAACCGGTATAGACTCTAATATACATTCGAGATCGGCGTAAACGACAAACGGGACGGTACCATTGTTATGAAAATTTTAAAATGTTAAATCTTTGGACTCCGGAAATTCCATGCGTACTTTATTTAACATAATGCAATCTTGTCGATAGTTGTCATAGGCATCTGTCACATAAAAACGTTTTGTGTTCATGAACGGTCAATTGTTTGCTCACCAATCGTGAAAGATCTTCAATCCAAGCAAAGTGGAATCTTAATGTGAACTCGCGAGCCATACCGTCTTCGGGATTACTCTCAACCATTAGAAGATGAATCGTGTCAATGATCGCGGTACTCAAATTATCACTTAAATAAATTGGCACGATGACGCCTTCATTCGATTTTGCATGATGTGAAAAAAGTTTGAGATTCTATCCCATATACATTGATTCGCAAATTATTCAATCTCTCAAGCTTTTTCACATCATGTAGAGTAGCAGGGAATTTGATACCTGTACAGTCCAACTCGAAAACATAACGACGATAATGGTGAGTCCTATCGGTGTGGGTGTTGACTGGGTGGAGGGCTGCAGTGATGGACCAGAGAAGACATCTTTCATCCTCGAACCGCACGTTCACCACCGCTCTCTTCCGTTGAATATCCTTAGGCAGCTCGATGAATGTTGAAGTCCCCGCGGCGAGAGGATCATAGCAGTTGATGTTTACAGCGATGTTGTGGATCTCAATCATACTCCAACCGGAATCACGTTGTTCGAAATCTTCCACCTTCGTTAGCAGATCACCCCATGCACGTATAAACCACCCATCTATGCCGCTCGATGGGAGAAGAATCGCCACGTTAGATGTATTGAAGCTCTCAACTTCAGTGGAGATCTCTTCGTGCTTGGCATTTTCGAATTTGCACGATAATATGAGGTTGACCTTCACATTTCCCTCCTCGCGCAGTACCAGCTCCAACTTCTCGGTGACAAAGTGCTGGACATCGTCCAGAAAGGCGTCCAAATTATTATGACGAAGATTTGTGACAACCCCCGTTCTGATTCGGCTAGCAAAAGCACTATACACATCGTCCCATTGTACACCCACAGGAGTACCGATATATCCACCCGTCACCACTGCACGCTGCTGCAATCGCCTGATCTTCGTCACCCAAGATTGTAGGAGTGTGATTGTATGTTTGAGTCGTATTTTCGCACCAACAGTCGTTCCTCGTTGCATAGAAATATCGCGCAGAACTTGGATATTCGCAATTCCAACATAAATCCAATGACTGATGGCAGCGTCATTCTCTTCTCCGGGAGGTTGCTCTCTTAGCAAATTGTACGTCCCCTCCATCTGCTCTGCAAGTCCCATATACGCTTTGACGGCTATGACTTTGACGCGGATGATGAAGATATTCAAAAATTTTCACTTTCACGTATCGTGTAAGACTGACGAGTCTTTAGATGCACCTTGCATTATACAGATGAATCTCAAGAATTTGGGGGCAGTGCGCACAGCGTTCTGCGCATCTGGGAGGGAAAAATGACGTCAGAGATGCGGTGCGCACTACGTTTTGCGCATCTCGGAGGGAAAAATTACGTTAGAGACGACGGGGTCCGCAGTCCCCCTCCCACCATCCCTAAATTTTCGGAGTTTATTGCTCGTTTGAAGTCACCCGCTTCCGCAGCTGCATTTTACCTGAAAGCGTGTTGGAACAGGTTTTCACCCTATCACCCTCCCCATCTGCGCGAACCCGCCGCCGCCTACGATAGATGCCCTCCTAAGTGTAAAAATCTGTGCAAATGCTGAGAGTAGAGTATTAATGTATAGTTTCCCAAGCATGCAATAAAAATTGCTTACCAAAATGCAGGTCGCCAGCGGTGCCGGTATAAAAAAAATCGGGTTTTAAACTCATTGCCCCAAATACCTACGCTTATGACGTTCGACGAAAAAGTCTCCTGAGATAGACCTCTTGAAAGAACACAGCTGTGGGTGTTGATTTTTGTCTCAGAACCCGACTCTGCGATCCTCAGTTGAAGGAACTATGTTTTACGAGGGTTGGCAGAAAAGCCTCTCGAGATGACCCTTTCGAAAGAATTTTTTCTACATATTCTGACGTTGCATTGTGACTCCACACCGTGAAGTGCACTATCTCCTCAGTGAATGGACGATTTAAAGATTGGTGGACATCGCGTCATGTCTTCCACCACCACCACCACCACCACCGCCCAGTAGAAATTCGAATAGGGATTTGGAAATTTTCCTGTAGTCGCAAATCTTCCGTGTACGAAAAGTGTTTGGTGAAGAAAGTGGTGGAAAAGTGTTTGTTTGAAGATTTGAAACCCTCCAGGTACGGAAAACGCTGCGAACTGTGAAAAAGCAATCATTCGAAGACTTCAAAACGATAGACTTTGTAAGTATTTTATCATATAACAAGTAATTATATTTTAGATCCGAGTGCATATGTCCGCACCATTCAATTTTTAATTCGGTTTGCTCTTTTTACAGATTCTTTATCGCGATTCAATTTTGAACAAAATGTCATCTCATTCTCCTCGAGACCATGCTTCAAGTGATGATGATAATGATGATTGGTTGATCATTGATTGGGGTGAGGATAAGGAGGCGGAGGAAGAAATAATTATCGGCTTCTCCGTAGTTCTCGCTGAAGGAGCTCCGGGAACTCGTTGAGGATGCGCGGGCTGCTCGAGTGAGACCAAATAGCCTATATTATATAAATTATTATAATCATACACCGATGGAAATTATTAGAGAAAAATGGGGAGAAGAAACTATAGCTATAATGATAGATGCCGACAATACCGATGGTGATGATAATGCTAGCGAACAGGATAACGATAATGATTCTATGGATTATTTTAAGGAATAAACCACGCTAAATTCACAATTATGGATTATATATTTTTCACTAGTAAAAATTCGTAACAGTTACATTTTGTATCACAAGATTGGGTGAAAATTATAAAACATATATATTTGTAATGTATCCTATCTCTAGATTATAATTTTATCGAATAGTAAATTTTTTTAATTCTATACCCACACAGCACAATATGTTTCAGAAATGTTTCAGAAATGTCTTATCAGAAACATGTTATATTCCATTGCAACATTTCAGAAATATGTCAGAGATATGTCCATGTCCGCATATATAACTAACGTTTTATAGCTGACATATGTCAGAAATATGTCAGGAACATTACGGTAATATGTCAGAAATATTTCCGCGATATATTTCAGAAATGTTTCAGAAATGTCTTATCAGAAACATGTTATATTCCATTGCAACATTTCAGAAATATGTCAGAAATATGTCCATGTCCGCATATATAACTAACGTTTTATAGCTGACATATGTCAAAAATATGTCAGAAACATTTCGGTAATATGTCAGAAATATTTCCGCGATATATTTCAGAAATTTTTCAGCGATATATCTGAAAATGGTGACTGATATATTGCTGAAACATTTCCGAAAGATATAGTGAAAATATTTCTGATATATTCCACAATACATTTCAAAAATCTTTCAGGTAATAAAGAAAGTCCTGAATCTGAGTAAAATGATTAATTATATAGGTATCTTACAAAGTTATTTATTTTCAAATACATTATAAAATCGTACAGAGTCATGTCCATATTAAGTCGTGAATCGAAGGCTTCTTTTGAAATATACATGAAAGTAAGTATAGTCTTCTTCTCAATATAAACTTATCGTTATATTATTATAATTATATTATTTTGGAAACAATAATGCATATGAAAATATAGGCTATAATAATTAAGCTGATATAGGGCAGTCTTTTGCTCTGCACAATATTTACAAAGAAATGTTACGTAATACACGTAGTACATGTTACTATGTATAATTACTACTATACTAGTAAATATGGTGTATAGCAAAAGACTGCCCTGTATCAGCTTAATTATTATAACCTATATTTTCATATGCATTATTGATTTAAAAATAATTTAATTATTATAATATTATAATAATAAGTTTAAACCGAGAAAAAACTATACTTATTTTCATGTATATTTTAAAAAAAGCGTTTGGTTCACGACTTTACATTTCGTACTTTACGTGCTTAACGTGCTTCATTCTAATAATACTTAATTTAGTTTGTTGTTCAACGAGTCGACGTTTATGTCTATCTGAATAGCAGTCGATACTTTTTCTTTTACGTGTCATTTTCTGAAATCAAATATCATAAATAATACAAGTATAATATTCAATGTTGCAAACATAAAACTTTGAATAACAAAAGGTCAGTCAATAATTTCTCATTTGATGTGCAGGAAAATAAAAGTTTATTCTGAATACAGTCTGAGAACTAATGTTTGTCAGGGTCTACTATACAGTTGACTGCAAAGTTAAGTTGTTTAACATAAAATATACACTGAAAATATGGACGTCATGCCACTATTGATATTAGATTAGTGTGATTACCAATCGAATGGTAGCTGGTTACCCAATCATTTGATCAAACATAAACTAAATGATTGGTTAATAATAGTCTTACCTAAAACGTATGTTGTATATTTCGAATACACAGTTGACTGTCAGCTGCTCAACCTTTTCCTGCAATTATTACAGATGTTTCAAGATTTAGTTGTAAATACATGAGTGTGATTCAAAGCAAATAACATGTAATTACTGATCGGCGGTCTCCACCTAGTCTGATATCTTTCTAACTAAAGCTAGATTACACGAGGCTCAAGGTGGTATACGCCAGATTGAAATAACGTATAAGCAGAATGTTTTGTGAGGGTATATTCTGCTATTTTATAATCAACAATGATAGGAATGTGCATAAAACTGAAGCTGACATAGGACGTATATACAGAGCTCTGTACATGCCTTATACAGCTTTTTATGAAATAGCCTTGTTCTATTTGGGCCAGCGAGATACACTAAGTGTTTCATTAGGGCCCGTCTATATGTATAGCGTGAAAAATAATTATAATGCATAATAATATCCTATAATAATTATAGTTAAAATGTTAAAAACGTACAGTTTTGAATATACAGGCCTCAATCAGTAATTAACTAGTGAAAAGTAAACCGAAGTTTGATAACGTTCGGCGTATCTTCAAGTTTCAATTGATCAACAATTTAGTATAAATTAAAATTAGCCTTTATTAATAAATCGCGACACTATACGAATATCGGAATATGCATAATTTAATACTGCATAAGGCAATTATGCCGTATCGTGTGATTTTCCATCAAGGGGGAAAATCAAACGAGTACTCACTCGTGAGAGGTCAACTGCGGTTAGGAAATAACCTTGTTGAGTAAACTATAAAAAGATTTAATATTATAGATGTTTCATAGTTGGGAAGTCAACGATCGTAATTATTTTATTTAATTCACAGCTTGACAAAAAATTATAAGCAGTATAGTACTTTCTGTTCACACATAAGCCGGTATTTCAATTGCATACCATTCAACACGTGGTGGCCAAGGATAGCCGATTTAGCAAGCAAACTGCAGAACCGCGTACATAGCAAATATGCACGTAAATATGTAATTATGCCAAGTAGCTAAGGATATTTTTTGGTCTAATTCTCTACACATTTATTGGAAATTAAACATTTACTTACCAAATATCCACTTTTCTTGCCACGTGGGTTTCTGTAATTTTCTCAAGAGATCCGTGGTATCTAACGACCTGTGAAACGCGGTGCGAAAGAACAAGAAAGCTCGAGAATGAAGGATGGAAGAGTGCACGACGCTGCGCGACGGTGATGCGCGAAAAATTGGCGCGCGACGCTCGACACTCGCGCTCGAGTATGCGACGTGATGCCATATTTTTAGGGTTTTTCAGCGCTTCCTCGCGGATAAAACGCGAATAAATAAGGCGCGTTAATTTGAATTAATATAAGTACGACGGTAATTTTAATAAACATATACGTAGAATAAGAATGTGAATAAATATTATAATATTACAATTAGTGTAAACCGGTCACCCAGGAATCAAAAAGGAATGTTAATTATTGATGAATTGTTTAGTTAAAATATAAACACTGCTTGTTTATTCTTATATAGTTCAGACGTAAATAACGAATATTTATATGTATCCGTTTAAGGCGTTCGAAACCACCACGTCCAATACTTGAATATTCTAAACATTGGAATTTGGAAGTATCTGGTCAATGTTATACTGGTTTTAAAGTAAACACGCATTCGGTGTGGACCACACTTTCGGACCCGTTCTCACGAGTCCCTTTGGCATCTCCCATATCTCCTATATCTCCCAAAATAATTATTTTTTCGACCTGGGACCAACGGCATTCTATTCTTAAATGTATTCTAGATTTTTCTAGATGGTTTTCAAAAAATCGATTTTTTGAAGCCGTCACAGTGGTGTTGTCCCTTAAGAGATGTTGTTCGAGAAAATTGGTAGATTCAACAAGACAAATGAGAATTATGACGCCCAATTCGTATTCCGTCAAAAAATCTTCACTTCGGTCTTCTTGACTGGACGTAGCTCAGTATGCATAATCATTAAAGATCCATAACTTTATGAAAGGTATAAATATTGAAAAACTTTATGCACGTGTCCATTATGGAAAATTTGAAAAATGACAAATTTTATGAAAAATACATATGTATACACACATAAACGGAAATATTACTGAAACATTTCGAAAGTTCGGGTGATGTTATATTGCGCTTGAAATATTTCTGAAATATATTTATAATATCAAAAATGTTATATTGCATTTGAAATATTTCTGAAACGTTTCGAAGGTACCAGTGATGTTATATTGCATTTGAAATATTTCTGAAACGTTTCGAAAGTACCGGTGATGTTATATTGCGCTTGGAATATTTCTGAAATGTATTTATAATATCGAGAATGTTATATTGCATGTGAAATATTTCTGAAATATATTTGTAATATCGAACATGTTATATTGCATTTGAAATATTTCTGAAACGTTTTAAAGGTACCAGTGATGTTATATTGCATTTGAAATATTTCTGAAATATATTTATAATATCGAAAATGTTATATTACATTTGAAATATTTCTGAAATATATTTATAATATCGAAAATGTTATATTGCATTTGAAATATTTCTGAAACGTTTCGAAGGTACCAGTGATGTTATATTGCATTTGAAATATTTCTGAAAGGTTTCCGAAATATTGGGAATGTTATATTGCAATTGACATATTTCAGAAACATTTCAGAAATATTCCTGAAATTATGTAATGAATCTGAAATGTTGTAACATTTCGGAAATATTTCTGACATATTTCGTGCCGTGTGGGTATATAAGCTATGATATAATTAGGATTAATTCTATTGAATATTCTACATATAAACGCAAATATAATTGTATATTGTAATAAATTCTATTGCTATTTTGGTAAATATTGTCCATATTATCTATACACACGATTGCAACCTAGACAGTCTTTAATTAGAGGATTCGGTCCATCCACTATATCGCCATCAAGTCCTGGTGTATAATGTATGCTACATCTGCGGAAACTAGCGATGAAGTAGTCCATTTTCATATTCTCTGGTAGTTTATCCCATAGCTAGGGTGCTGGGTGCCATTTTGGTCAATGATTTGTTCGTCTCTCATATCGATAGGGATGAAAGTTCAGATCAATAGAAATCGATTTGGTCCAGTTAATTAAGGTTCTATGTTTTTGAGTTACAGCGCGTCAAAAATGTAAAAAAAAGGGTACTAAATCATGTGTTCGTGTCTGCCTCTTGGACTGATGGTCAGAATCGTCCTCAAAACGTTGAAAATCTAGAGGCAGACATCCAGGGCCCTGCATTATCACGGGACGTGGTTGTAAAAATGTAAAAAAAAGGTCTACTAAATCATTTGTTCGTCGTTCTAGTTGCGTCCATTCGATTCAATAGGACTACCAGAATCCAAAAAAATGTTGGCAGACATTTTGGTCACTGATTTTGAGGTGTACCATTTTTTGAAGTTCACGCAGAATCAAGGGAAAGTGGGTATTACGGCTATTTATTGTTGGTATTAACAGTTTCAGTATTATTATATATATTATATTGTTCAGTCTTTTTTATTGGATCCAATAAAAAAAAGAAAAAAAAACAGTTCATTATAACGTCAGAAGACGCACATAAATTTAAGGATGTCCCAGCTAAAAATTGTATACGATCAGACTTTTCGTACTTTGTTACTTAATGAAAATCTGGAAAAATTCAACAACATTCGGCATGCTATGAACAACAATCATCAATAATAATATTGCCCAAAAGTCATTAACCAAATTGTTTAAACAAATAATTATTTAACAATTTATTATATATGTCTAGGTATGCCCCAACTCTCTACGGAGTTATAACGTTCTCACTCTCTTTCTCGTTCTCACTCTCACTCTAAGAAAGAAAGACAAACTATACAGTTCATTTTGTACCTGCGGGACGGCAGGTAACAGATTTAGAACCCGAATTTTTGAAATATCTTTTTAAAATTGTTCCTATCGATTGCTTGTATGTAACATTAATTATTTTTATTAACATTTTGTAGGCGCAGAATTTTTCACTTGTGGCTTGGCGCGAGCGTAGAGTTGAAAAAAAAAACTATATTCAAATGGTCTGCCTTTGGAAAATAAGGGGTCTGGATGTTTGCCTCTGGATTTTCAACGTTTTGAGGACGATTCTGAGCATCAGTCCAAGAGGCAGACGCGAACAAATGACTTAGCACACCTTTTTCTTTACATTTTTGAAGTGCTGTCAATTGACAACTCAGCGCTACCATGGTGGCGGACCATTTTCCTGTGGCCCTTCACATTATTTTTAATCGAACAATTCAGGTCTGCTGAGCGAACATTTCATATACACGTTTTTGAATCATAAAAAAAACTTAAAAAATTTACTACTACAAAAGTCAGAGGTCTGGATGTCTGCCTCTGGATTTTGATCGTTTTCAGGATGATTGTGTCCGTCAGTCCAAGAGGCAGACACGAAAAAATGATTTAGCACAGCCTTTTTTTTAAATTTTTTAAGCGCTGTTAATTGACAACGCAGGCCTGTCATGGTGGCAGACGCGGTTCTTAATGTTTCTTATGGTGCAAAATTTGATATTACTGTCCGCTAGATGAACAAATCATTTAGAAATTTTGGCAGCCAGCTCCCTAGCTACCACGCATCATTGATGGAGTTGGATGCGAACGTGTTGACGAATTCTTTTGGCAAACACGCTATATCCTCAGGTCTCATCGCTCTTAAGTCACCCAATTCTTTGAAGAGGTAGAAAGATTTCTCTACAGAAGCTGTACACTCCTTCGAATACCACTGCTGCAGACGTTGAACGTTTTCCAGCGCACAATCATACGTCGGGATGTATTCACAATTGAGATTTACCCCAATCGAGCCTTCTTTAATATACTTCCGGAATTTATCGTTTGGGCAGTTTCCATGATTAAAGTCATGCCAGGGTGCCGCTTCAATAGACTTCAGTTTTTCCAGTGTAGGGGGTACAACATGCACATCTTTCATATTAATAACTTGCGGCGTACCGTTGAGAATCTCCGTCAGCCATGTTTTCTTCTCGACTCCTTTGACGTACACGTAGCACGCATTTTCGACCATTTTTCTCACAATGTTCGGTACAGCTGCAGGAGATTTGTGAACAGAAGAGTGAGGCAGATTATGGAGTGATTCAATGAGGGACCCTCATTGAGGGTATATTCTAAACCCGATCCGTTTGTTTTGATGATCGCCAGTTCACCAGTCGGAAGGTTGCTGCCGAATAATACGTCCAGGATCATCTCCATGCTGCAGAGGAATGATGCGCTTTATCGGTTCAAATGCTTTTAGAAGACTGACAATTCGGTCTCCTGCATATTCGCTTTTATCCTCCCGACGATAGATTTTTTGAAGAAGCGGCGGAGGGGGGTGTGTCAGATTATATTTGACGCACATAACTGCAGGAAAATTCAAACTTGTTGAACTCGCCCCCAAAGTATTTCAACTGTAGACGATTTTCCTCCGTCATATCACACATTTCAGCTATCTGATTCGAATCTTCTTGTAGAACCTTTGTGATTCTCGGTGGTAAGAAGACGTTGTATTCCCCTTTAATCTCAGGCAGAACACGTACTCCAAATTTCATTTGGAGCACTTTTAGACCAGTAACACCATAACCTCTCCAATTTCGAGTTCCAATATCTTGTTGGTGGGCTTATTCTCCAGGCGGCTGACGTGGTTAACTTTTGTCAGATTCATCGCGTATCGAAGTTATGTCACAAGCGAGAACAGTTCACAATGAGAATACGATGAGAACAGAGTGACAATCACAATAGGCATACGCTTTATATACCACCCATCCCCAAAGCAATTTTCCATCGGGCAAGTCTCATTTTTATGGACCCCCCCCCCCCCCCCCCCCCCTTGTCCCAGACTGGTTTAAGTGCATCACCACCTGAAAAGTTCATTGTTGGCACCATCTCAAAGGAGCCATTTCCTGGAATTTTTTTAATAGGTCTAACGGTTTTTTACCCTATCCGATTTATGCGCGACTTTCCGGCACCAAGCAAGTCCCGACAGGAATTATTTTGTGCGTGTGTGTGTCAAATCCTACGAAAATAGCCATCTTGCGGCAAGCCGCGAAAATGATCAAAGGGCGAGGGGAAAGTGAGAGGTGAACGCCGCGGGCCGAGGCGGGAGCGAAGGGGGTAGCGCCGCGGGTTTAGAAGGGAACTAGAGGGGAGCGCCGCAGATTTAGGGGGGAGCGCCGCGGGTTTAAGAGGGTGTGAGGGGGAGGGGGTAGGGGGGAGTGCCGCCATCTTTGGGTTAGAACCGGCGTATCTATACTACTGATATGTATCGCGAGAGAAGAGAACGATAACTGAAGATTTACAGGCGAAAATACACATAAATGATACACAGATATGATTTCGCAACAGTAGAGAATAGGACATGGATACAGATTTGTTTTGAGTCGCGACACGGGCAAGCGGTTAGATTTGAAGTGGAGACGGACGGTAAACATTGCACGCGAGTGTGGGTTCATATGTGATTATGATTTGAAATACTTTTGTTTCAACTTATGCATCGCTACTTTGCCGAAACAATAACTGTATCTGAATCAATAACATCTGAAATGTAAAAAAAGCAGCCAAATACCATAATTACATTATAATGAAAAACTTATCGTCAATCTTTGCCGTGAAATCGGGAAAAATGCCAAGCACGACCTCCCCGCACGTACCCGTTGTGAAGTCGGACCTTGCTTTTCGTGTGTTACGTGGGGGTGAGGGTGTACTGAGCGGTGGTAGTTAATGATTAATTGAATAATCAAGCTCCCACGTAACGACAATGAATAATTATTAAAACTAAGAAAAGACCTACCTTTCGATAAGCCGGTAATTTGTAGGATCGTGTTGCTATAGTCCTGTACAGGCCTGTGAGGTTTGTTTAAATTGTTGAGGCAATTTTATAATAAAGAAAAATGGGAAGAAGGTCGTTCAAAATAAATGTTTAATATGATTTAACTGGTAAAAGATGAAGTATATTCTGTTTCGATTTGGTTATTGAAATGTCTGGTAACAATCAATAGTGATAATGATATATGAGCCGAAAATAACAATTTATAAAGTGTTCAAGTTTATACAAATCGTGTGTTTTACTATTCTGAAGGATATTATTATTTGGTACCAGGAACATCTACTCTGAACGATGGTTAACTAGCTGGTCGTGATTATTGCATTGTATCTCTCTTTTTAGATTATCTTAAATCAATTATATATACTATTGTTAAGTCTTATTCGTTAATTCTTGGAAACAATAAGTACGATTTAATTGGGGGTAGTGAAGCTAGCCACCAGTTCTAGACTTGGTTTTGAATGAAAATTACTGAAGTAGATTTTGATTATAAAGGTGAAAAAAAAATTCGTTCAATTTCGAAGATTAAGACTCGGATTGACTTAGCTTTAAGTGAATCGGTCGACGAGATTGAGAGCCGTCGGATCGTGTCGGTCTGCGTCGGTAGAATTCTGGACCAGGGCCTCACCTCAAGTTTGGAAGAGTTGTTCAATCGAACGATGTTGAACGTCGGTCACTTAGTCTTTTTAGATTTGGAATGATATCTTGTTATCGAAAGTTATAGTTGAAAGTGTCAATTTTCTGATTTTGATGATTGTTAAAATGATTGGAACGATTATTTATTAAAAACGATAGTGTAATTATTATTATTATCGCTTAAAATTACCTAATTCGGTTGAATCAGGGCAGAACTCAGTTTAATTATGGAAAATGGAATGGCATAAAAATGTCTATTCGCGAAATGATGAGATTTAGTAAAGCACAGAAAAGATGGAAACGTAGAAGAAAGTAAGTCTCTTGCAGCTAACAGAATAACTGAATGCTCGAATTTGACGAATTAGCGCGAGACTTTAGGCCGGTCACAACTAAGATTTTCCGAACGCTACTATTGCTCGAGAAGGGCTAATACGGGTTGACGTCCACGCACCTCGCGACTTGACAGACGAAAGACGCGGCTTCTTGGGCCCGAGGGTCCAAGGAGCTGCAGTTGTAATAAGTTACAACGGTAATTAGCCAATGAGGTGCGAGGGCGACCTCCTGGTGCCCAAATCCACATGGTCAGCGTTACTTCTCGCTCTTCGACGGTGTTCCGACGATTCTCAATCTCATCGGTGACACATTGAAAATATGAACAAAAGATATTTGCATGCAATGTTCACACATTCATTCATACATTCCAATAAGTAATCTATTTTAATTTGGTGGTTCTAAAGGTAGTGGTTTATCCTAGTTATTGATTATAGTTTTAACTTAAAAAGAGGGATATTTCCAGTCTGAGCGCTACTGATGCTAATTCAGCAGTCTCCTATCTCAGTTCTTGGTACCAGTTATAAGAAACAATTTTGAACCTTATACTAGGGATCATTGTTGGTCTCTACGTGACTTTTGCCAGGAGGGGTGGAACTCGCCGTTATTAGAATATGAGATTTTGATGAAATGATATCTGTGCATTGAGGAGATTAAAGAAATGAAATGAGATGGAATTTTGAAAAAGGTACGCCAAGGCGGTACGTCGGGGCGTAACACGTGTAGTGATATCGAAACATCATTCAAAGAGCTACGTACTTGGCGGAAATATTTTTTCTTTTTCACCCATACTCGTCCTATGTGCCCTTGTGCCTTTAACCAAATTACACGAGCAATGATAATATTATTAGCTTCGAATTAAATAATTGAAATATCGCTAAAAATTGTACTTATATACGGTCATAATACAATGTTTTCTGTATTTTATAATTACTGTTTACGCAAATAACTTAAATCAATTGTTAAGGGTTTATTGATGAGGTGAGAATTGAATATCAAACTAACATAATTTAGCACAACTTTATTTCAATGAGAAAAAATAAGAATTCTTCGTCACCGTCTTGCAAGGGGAGGCTACTACGTTCGGATCACGGATTTTCTTCAAAGTTTGCACACTTTTCGTACTCCATTAAAACAACATAATGTGCAAGTAGTAAGGCGTACTACTTCGGAGTTTTCGAGAAAATCGCAAGAGAAATCTTACGTAATTTAATATCCACCGGTGCGTAGCGACACTGACAACGAGGCGGCGCGGGCAGCGCGGCGGCGGCCAAGCGTTGAGCGTTCAATAGGGACCGTGCGTGAGCTATAGAGAGCGCGACGACTGCCGATGTGCGCGCTCTCGTTTGGGAAATCGATGAATCATTGTTGTGAAAATAGTGCAATAAAGAATAGGCAATAACCATAAAAATGATAAAAATAATAAAGTGTGGCTTTCGTCCGGTAATTGACGATTTCGTGCGGGGTCAAAATGATACCAAAGGCAAAAAATTGTTTGATTCAGGGCACGTCTTAAACGTTGTGGAGACCGAAAATCCAGGTGTTTCAGAAACCACCATAACCTGTAAAGTGGTAGCACAGACTCGGGTGTCAAATTTGTAGGACGTAAAAGTAACGGTACGTATGAAAAATGTATGACATAAAATTAACATGCTTCAAATTATAAATAACCGAATAACTTTGATTTGTCAGCTTGATTGTAATAGAAATATTACAAATGCTTTATGTTTTTGTAAAGCTGGCCAGTCTGGAAAATGCAAACACATGTGCGCACTGGCTCATTTTGTTAATTCTCCTGAGAGTGCCGCGTCAAAGACGAGCCATTCGCAAGAATGGGGAAAACCGTCCCCTCGTCAATTATTGGGCTACGATAAAGGTGCGAAAATATGTAGCTTGTTTCCACCAGTACCTGTGTGTGCTAAAACAGCTGCATTAAAGCCTTGTCAGGTATCAACGAAAGTTACAGGAAAATCTTTGGCCAAAACACCTCTTTTCGAGATGCTTGCATTTGAAGAAAGAAACCACAAAGAAGTAATAGCAGTAAAGTCACTCGTAGAGATTACACGCACTGCGGAAAAAAGAGCAGCAGAGGAGAAGGCCAGAAAAACAACACTGGAAATATTCACGCTTCAGTCGGATAATATTCAATTTTCTACCGATATAAGTATTCCCGCAGAACTGTATAATTTCTACATTGAGAAAGTTTGCTGTGACATTGATGCTGCATTGCAAATTAGCGTTGGGACCATTGATCAATCACTGAGTTCCGAGTGGTACAAAGAAAGAAGATTACGCATAACTGCAAGTATTAGCCATAGAATCAAGGGAACTCGTTTTAACGTAGATAAAGTTATTCACAGCCTGCTGACTCCCAAGAAAATCGAAACTCCTTCTATGTTGTACGGGAAAAAAACCGAAGACCTTGCTCTTCGAGAGTATCAAAAGTGTTTGATTCTTGGATACGAAGTGGTCAAGGTTGGTCTAATTGTCTGTCTAAGACAACCGTGGTTGAGTTGCTCTCCAGACGGAATTGTGATCCATGGATCGAATATTAATACTAAACGTGTTGTTGAAATTAAATGCCCTTATAATTGCACGGACCTGCCCGTTTTTGATAGGGAATTATCGAAGATAAACGTGACGTACCTAAGGGTGGATGAAAACGGCTTGCAGTTGAAAGAAAGTCATTCAATTTATACGCAAGTACAAATTCAAATGTACGTTACGAATGTCAATATCTGTGACTTGTTCATTTATTCACCTAAAGGCAGCGTGTTAATTCCAATTCGCCGAAGTGATATAGTTTTGGCCAAAATATTGCCTCGCATGGAGCAATTTTACTTTAATATACTCGTATATCTCCAAAGATTATATTCTACGTACAATTGAATAATTTCTTGTTATAAGTCTGTGCCTAGCAAAAAATATATTTATGAGACTGTTGTACTGTGATTTAAGATAAAACTAAACTGTTTCAGTACTAAGATTTAAAATAAAATTGAACTATTGAAAAAGAGGCTATTTACTAAGATTTAAATATATACAGAAATGTATTTAAAAAAAAAATGTATTACTAACATTTAAGATGAAGCTAAACAGTTAAAAAAAATATTCCATATTCATGAGACTGTTGTACTGTAATTTAAGATAAAACTAAACTGTTTCAGTACCAAGGTTTAAAATAAAATTTAACTATTGGAAAAGAGGCAATTGTAATAGTGTATCAATAACATGTTGGAAATAAAAAGTAAAAAAAAGACTAGTAAACGTGTATGCATTTTCAATACCAAAAATCGTTTATTCAATTCCGTAATGTACACAATTATTGTTGAATAATTGGTTTTTCAAGATTTACCAAAGCGCAAACAACTGAGACGATTTCATCTATGTGAGGGAGTAGTGGTATCGGCACTTCAGAAAATGTATTAAAATCTTTGATTCTTTGCATGATCCGCTCTATATGTATTCTTACCGAAGCAATACTGTACGTTGCTTCCACTTCTTCTGGTGAAAATTGGGGATTGTGGAGAAATGGCGGCATGAAAAAAATTGCATTCTTATTTTCAACTTTAGTGCGGATCGTTGGAAAACCTTTATCTGCAAGAACCACGTCTCCGGGTTCGGTCAAATCAATCAAACCGCAATCGTTTGTAATAAAACAGTTACCAGCGCAGCCACCATAATACTTTAAAACAAAGCTCACGAATACGTTTGGGGTACATCCCACCAAAAACTTTACTGTGTGGTGATGTTTATATTCAGAGTACATAAAAACTCTGTTTTTCACCTGTGCTGGTACTTCGGTATTCACTTCAGTACAGTCGATAATAACACGAGTTTCTGGATGGTGTATTTTGAATGCTTCCGACAGAGTTGCTTTCACAGTGGCTCTCGAAGGCCAAAACACAATTTTTTTCAGCAATACACTCAAACACTGCAAAATTGTTATGAACATTCGCTGCGCTGATGTTCGATGAATATTAAATAATACACTTAGCGCTGTATAACTTAGTCCCGTCTTCAATTTCATTAAAGTAATTAACAATTTGGTTTGTTTATTTACTTTTGAGCTTTCAAAGTCTGGAAGTATATTTAAAAGAAAAGTAAAGATCGAAGAATTAACACCACTTAAACTGCTCCAAGCCTCGTCGTCCGTAATTGATGAGATTCCATGGAAGCCGGGACTATATAGTTTGGCAGGGTCTTGATCAATGGGATTACAACCAAAGTCTTGAATATCTTTCTTTAAAATTGGCAGATTCGCATCACACATCTTTTCCGCTGTCTTCTTGTATGGTATATTCACTTGTACTACTGCGGTACTCACACCGTTGCGTTTTCTTAAAGTACATAAAAAATAAGTACGCTCATCCAGAGTATTATAAATTACATCATCAGTCTGGCAGGTTATACTCCGATGTGCTATTTTTGGAGCGTCGTTTGGTATATTGATTTCTACATAATCATTTGGCTGAACATCAGTGAAATCATCTCTGCTCCATTTTCGTATAATTTTTCTTTAATAACTTGGCGTCAAGACACAGCCGTGTCTCTTGATTTAATAATTGATGCGTCTCTTGATTTAATAACTGCTGCGACTCTTGATTCACTGGTGATTCCTTGATGTTTGTAGCTTGTTTTAAACGACGTTGTTGTCGTTCAAATCTTTGTAAACTTTGAGCAGATCTTTCAACATTTACTTTCCCCGGAAAAATAGTAGGGAGATAAGATGGATGCAACGGATGTTCCGATTTTGCATTGTTAACGAAATGTTCACTACAAATTTTTGTACTTTTTTTTGATTCCCAAACTTTCGGGTTTTTACTGAAATATAAAATAATTTGGAGGTTATATGGATGAATAATCAGTAATCACGCATATTTTCAGGTTGAGTCTCGATATTTTATGTTCAAGAGACGATTTTTATCAATCTGAATGATGAATCATAGCAAACTTAGTGATAATATGAAACTTACACGTAATTTTTAACTGCATTAATCCATTTGTTTCGCTTTCCACTTTTCCATGGAGCACGTACAGTGCTCTCCGGAAAAGAATAAAATTTCACTGGTGGGTTAATTTTGTGCAGCCGAAAGGGCGCATTGGAACAGCCTCGGATGCAACAATATCCTCTTGACGAGGACATTGCGAAATATGTTTTTATTTCGTAAAATTAATATGATTAAAAATATTCTCATTTACGCACGTGATAACTTTCACAAAAATAGTGTTGATATTGGCCATCAGGTGGCACTTCAAACGCCGTGCACGGTCCCTATATCCGTAGTCGCTGGATCGCTGGATCGAGTCCCGCTGTTGTATTTTTTTTTTTCTTCTCTCATAACACTGGTCATATTGATTTTCATCTATATTACAATTCAAAGATAGTGTAATGAAAAAATACGTGTATTTACATGAACCTTTATCGAATTTCCAATGTTATATAGTCAAACATCGATAAATAAAGGTGTAAATAATTTTATTCAATAATACAATGAGTTACAATATGTGAATGTAAGGTAGTGCTTTCGACAATTAATCGTCGGATGTGCTTTCGACGTTACAATTTGCAGGATAATATTTTTCATGCAGACACGGAAAACATAAATTAAAACGGCATCTGCTACATTGAATGAATGCAATTTTCCCGCATGCACAAGGAATCTTCAGAGTTTCTGTGGAAAAAGAAACCTCGTTGACATTTTGAAAAATTTCTCTTTTTTCCGATAATTTCGCGAATCTCGCCAGGCATACACTTTGAGAAAAACTGTATTCGTTTGTTCGTTTACTTTTCGATAATTATGAATATAGCAATATAACATTGGAAATTCGATAAAGGTTCATGAAAATACACGTATTTTTTCATTACACTATCTTTGAATTGTAATATAGATGAAAAATAATATGACCAGTGTTATGGGAGAAAAAAAAAGCAAAAAAAAAAAATACAAGAGCGGGATTCGATTCAGCGATTCAGCGACTACGGATATTGAACGCTCAACGCTTGGCCGCCGCCGCGACGCTTGCGCCGCCTCGTTGTCAGTGTCGCTACGCACCGGTGGATATTAAATTACGTAAGATTTCTCTTGCGATTTTATCGAAAACTCCGAAGTAGTACGCCTTGCTACTTGCACATTACGTTGTTTTAACGGAGTTCGAAAAGTGTACAAATTTGGAAGAAAATTCGTGATCCGAATGTTGCAGCCTCCCCTTGTTAGTGCAGTCTGCTTGCGCGATAAAACGAATTTCATAATATATACTAATAAAAAGCACACGAAAACAAAATAAATTCGAATTTACAGGTGATGAGAGAAATTGAAGTCAATGTAGTCAGGGCGGCTAGGTGGTCTAGTGGAGTAAGGCTCTCGTAAAGCATCTCTAGACACCAGGTTCGATTCCTGGCT
Organism: Neodiprion lecontei; assembly: GCF_021901455.1. Taxonomy (NCBI): domain Eukaryota; kingdom Metazoa; phylum Arthropoda; class Insecta; order Hymenoptera; family Diprionidae; genus Neodiprion; species Neodiprion lecontei. The sequence goes on along the minus strand of NC_060262.1, from coordinate 15,995,805 downwards.
CTGTCGTTAATTTTTCATATCATTAGAAATTTTCGAATTTACATTCTGTTAAATCGAAAGTACCGAAAAAAATTATTATAAAATATTCCGTTGACAGCTAATACACGTATTTACACACTGTCACCGTTAACATGGCTACGGCTGAAACGCCTGCTATAGCATATTGATTGTTTAACGATTCGTGGCACTTAGATACCACTGGAATTTATTTCACCCACAACAAAACAGCAGACCGAATAGGTTAATTGCAACTTCGTTGTTGGTTAATCTCTACTCACTGATATTTTACGACGTGAAAATTCAGTGATATAAGAGCGCCACCGTTAACTTTTCGGCTTGGCGCTGAGCTGGCGAGGCCGAGCCACAGCTAAGCGTGAATTTCCGTGGGCCCTGTCCGTTGCTCACGAATACCCATACACAGCTTGTGTAGTACACTACACATACAGTTTGAGCAGGTTGAGCCGCTGCAAGTAGCCCCGAAAGTGTCGAGCAATCCATCTTTGACTTTTGACCGACATGAAGAATCGACGCTGAAATATCCAGGTAAGTATTTGAACAAAACATGTGAAACTATTGATATTTATTATACTTTGTCAGATCGTCGTAGTGGCCATATGAAATTCATATCAATTTGGAATAATTCGTGAGGATAAAGATACTTAATTTGCGTGTATAACCTGGAACTTATTCTTTACCTCTGACGAAAATCTCTACCAATATACAATTGAATAGCGATAATGAGAACCATTGACAAATCATCCCGAATGTACACTTATTCGTTTTTCTGCTTTCAACTTCAGATATAGAACGTTATTGTCAGACTTGCCGTCAAATGTTTGGGGATACATATTTTAGCTCCAATATTACGAAAACAAAGTTTCAATCGTAAAATATGTTACCTAGTGAAAGAAAAACTGGTTAAGGTTACTGCAGTTGTAGTTTATAAATCTCATCAGAAAATTCAATTTCATGAATATAAACAATCAAAGAAACATTTATGAAGTAGTATTCCGAAATAAGACAGAAAAAATTATGCCGGTAGTGATTGAGCTAAGATTGTATGAAAGGATCTTTAAAGCGACTACACAACTTAGTTGGCATGCCGAGTGTTTGCTGTATAATTTTACCAGTAACCCTGTCGAAAGCTACAATGCTATCGTCAGAAAGTTCAACGGAGGAAAAGTATTCATTGCCGAAGAGGACATTCCTATAATACTCGGTGCGCTGGGGATGTTGTACAATTCAACATACCAGAGTCGTACTTAAAGTTGAGTGCTATGATGGAAAAGAATCCGATTACCGAAATCAACTACAAGCAATCCTTTTAATCATCCTGATTATGATATGAAATGAAGTAACGCAATGAAACTGAAAAAGCTTGGATCGCAGTTTATTTGCATACTTTATATGTTTTGACTAAAAAATGTTATGCGCTTCGTATAACAGCCGTGCTTCCTCCGAAGCATAATGACGATTTGTTTCTAACTTTCTGGATGAAGTACCTTGATCTTCAAAAGACTATTGTGCCAGGTATATACTGAACATGATTGAGATCTGCAGCTTACTTGCTTGATGCCTTGAACACAGTCTGGAAGATCGAAAGGCACAGAATGAATCCAGCGAGGGCTCCAAGAAAGCACTGAGTTGAAAATGTATAAAATTGTTCGAAGCGAATGATGAAAGACAACTTTGAGGGAGTCTAGAATCTGTACGGTAACAGCTCGACAATGGTGTAATGTAGGAATATTACAACTTATGGAGTGCGTGCACAGATCTTAGTGATCGTACTGGATGATAGGTATACATAGCTTAACATACCATATAACTTGCATATGATTTTTTGCATCTCATTTTCTCAAATTACAACTTATACAAGATAATAAAAAGCAATTCTCGAAATAATCGTTTTTTATCTTACAGCACCTCTGACGCTGAAGGTTGATTGATGCGTCGGGTACTCGCTTGATTTTGAGCGGGCCATCAGCTTGACAATATAAGAAGCAACGTATATGTATAGCATTGTTTAGTATAATGATTAGACTGATCCCTTAAAAAGTCATTTTTGTATTTCAACCGGCTCAGCACCTCCTAGATCGGTTAAAAAGAAATAAGAAAAATTTAGTCCAAAGTTTTCCGTATTTGGGTAGTAATCGCTAATAATCACCGATGCTGAAACATCTATCTAAAAAATAAACTATTACATCGCTATTTGAATAGTATTTCCATTGTAGCGGGCAAATCAGGAAAAACATCATAACCTTGTACTTTGACACCCCTGAATCAATTCAAAATATGCCAAAAAATTCTTGGAATATTGAAGGTAGAAAAAAGATGAATCACTTATAATTTAATCACAAATCAATCAGTCATTATTTCCAATTCGCACTCATTATTTATTACTTGACGTTGTCGATCGATCGTCGTGATCGAGCGTTTTTGTTTATCTTCAATATTCAAAGAATTTTCTAATTTTTTTTTGTAGCCAATATAGAGATCTTTTCCAGCTAAGCTTTCTCAGGACCACTCTAATAATATATGATATTTGTGTCGAACTCTTTTTGAAAACATTTTTTGTAAATTTTTGTAACCAATAGCGAGTGAAATAAAAAAAATTTACAAGTAATTATCCTGTATACTTCCATACTAACATAAATGCGTACCTCTGTTCTATTTCAAAATATTGCTATTCTTTTTAGTGACCAGTGTAAGGCTATGTTGTCATGTCGAATAATGACATATCTCAGTGTAAGCAATTATTACTATGAATCATCAACAAGTTTGTTACTGACTTATTCTTTTGAATTGGATAAGCGGTTACATGCGTTGATGAAAGATGAAGTACTTTTCTGTTTCGGAACACAACACAGAAATAAAAGCAAAAAAACTATACATCGTTATAACTGAATCAGTCTTTGATACCAAAGACTTACTGTTCTGCACATGTTCTCGTCGAAGAATATTTCAGAGATTTGGGACCCCTAAGGCACCATTAATGATTTTGCATATGTATACGCTTCTGACCGCGGAGGTTCCTAGGTTGATGACCGGTCAACTCTGCCGTCAACTACAAAGATGGGGGCCACGGTGGTTCACTGTTAATAAGTCTTCTGAAGGACGGTAATAAAGTCTGATTACATGTTCTGATTCACTTCAAAGTCAATAGGCTGCAAGATTTTGATGACTTTCACTATTTTTTTCAAATTCAAAGTTCAATATTTGATATAATTGATTGTTACGTCCGTGAGTAGAGTTACTCCTGAGCGGTAAGAGTAAACTGGTTGGCTTCGCTTTTACGTTCCAGGTCAACCGGAAATCAGGATGAGGATTGAATAACGTAGGGTTTGTTTGAGATATTACTTATATATTTATTTCGAGGAAGCTCAGATGGCGGTAAAAACGAAGTGTGCTGTATGAAGCTATGTAAGAAGTCTAGATATGACGTTGTTGAGAGTTAGAATAGGAGTGTTCCTCGAGACGTGAAACGTACGGGTGCAGAAAAGGTGTGACAATGGTAGGAGTAGGGAATGGAATTTGATGAGTAAGCGCGATAGTGAATAGCGTGAGACTACGTAGAGATAAGAGGACAGGACAGAGACCATGAGATTAATGTAAGAACTGTGGGAGAGTTAGCGAGTAGGAAAAATAGAGAGAAGTGGTATGCTGGACGTAACACATAGCTGTTCGATATTCCGGGACAATCTCTACAAACTACACAGTCAATGCGCATGCGCGAGTTTTATCGGCTGCTCGGGCAGGCTGGCCACTCCGAGTTCCAGCTGTCAAACTCTGTTTCTGGTGGCGATGTAGTTCACACGAATTTTTGAGGTTAGAATTTCAAACAGTCGAGGTAGTGACTCCGAAAGCGTTTACTATTGAGTTGGAAAGTTAATTCTTCAAAGAACGGTTGAAATTTGATGCTAATGTTCTTTGAAAATTGGCTTTATTCGCCTGAAATGAGAAATCTGTTTAAATGTTGGGTGCTTGGATGAAACGCAGCGGGTAGATCAAAATACTTTATTTGATCACTTCTATTATTTCTTACAATACAAATAACAATGAAATATCTTTCTATCAACAGGTGATATAGCCAAAATAATTACATCTCTAATATTTACTGTTATCTGCATATTCAATTTATCACACGTATAAAAATCATCGCCACTTTCAAGCAACTAAGTAATTTTTTCACTCTCTTGTGATTTCAGGTGATAATATTGAATTTTATCACTTTCGAAAATGAGACATTAAACCGAGCGTTCGGGAAATTTAAATATCTCACTATCTGTAATATAACTGTGAATCTTTTTTTTCTCGAAAATAGTTCAACAAAATTTACAAATAGTCGATAGTCAATGTATTTTTTCCGATCAATAAATTATTGCTACTACTATTAAAAATTTTCCCATGATTACGAGAGTTCATTTCGCAAATTTCCAACGATGTTTGATTAAATCAATGAATTGGACCTAATACTCAAATTGAAAATCCAAGTGATATTAGATTTATTAAAATGATTTCTGTATTTCATGTTAGTGCGGTTCGAAACAAAGAACATCTTATTGGAAGCGTAGAACTCAGGAACGTAGATCGTATCCTGTGACACAAGTTGAAACTCAACTTTCTCAGAATGCGCCCTCACATTACAATTAGCTTCAAGGACAATCATGTTTTAGAGTAATGTCAGAACATTAATACGAGGATATTGACTTATCGGATTCAAGATTGCACCCCTTGTTCCATCAAAATAAAAGAATATCTAATTTTCGACGAAGGTCATGAAGATTTTTTTTCGAAATAATGTAATCCGATACAATATCTTGTTCATAGTCCTCCGAACATCACCTTGTAACAAGGATATTTGGATTGAATCCCTGTTTTGCGGGGACTATTATAAAATTTTTGGTTTTCAATTCATGCTACCGAATAACTTCTGCGTTTCAGGTTTCATTTCCAATCTCAGGATAAGATTTTTTTGTTCCAGACAATGCTAACATGAAATGGAGAAATAATTGTGGTGATTGGAGATTCACAAGCTTTCAGTCTTAGCGTAGGACCCCGTCAAGAGTGTGAAATTGAATTTGGTTTTAAGCTCTCGATAAATTGCAAAAAAATTTGCCGAGTGATTAAATCCTATAGCAGACTAAGTGATTATTTCCCAGGCATCGTGTACTAGTAAGTGAATGCATTCTTTACACTTGACTGGGGTTTTACGAGACCGAAGCACGGGTGATAACTGCAACTAGCTAGCCAGATGACACCGTCAACTAAGATTAACTTTAAATACATTTTTAACTAAAGTTATTCAACATTTCTAGATTTGGATTGGTTCAGTTTGCCTAGCAAAATTCAACCCTACAATCCAATTGAGGTCTTGAAAGACTATTTATGTGAATTCAATGCTAAAGAAAGTAAAAGTAAGCTTCAAAATAAGATACCAACTTAAATGGTATAAAATTTGAAAAATAATGCTGGTCAATAATAATGCTTGAATTACAATGGTGTACAGAGTGATTCCTCAGTAGAATGAATCGGTAGCAACGGTTAAGTAACAAACTTATCGCTATTGGCTCGGTCAAGGTGAAATGATGGGATATTCAGTCACTATGATCTGTAGTGTATTCCGCTCTTCAATTTTGCGTCAACTAATGTTCAGAAGGTGGCGATGGCCTGCTGAAATTCACTCTAGCACCTGATGTCTGCCGGAACAACCAGGTTTGATGGTTGGAATGACTGCACTGCTCGAGAAACCAGGATCCTTGCCATCGAAACGCTTTGACCTTCAGGTAAGACATAATTTTCCTCATGTTAATCAAAGATTAAACATCGAGCCTGCTGAATAAAAACGAATTTTATCTTTGAATCCATGCTAAACTATTGTAATAGTCAAAGATCACGGAATTAGAAATTTAGTTACATGCGTCCATGCCCGACAAATTTAGTCCCGCTTTGACAATGAATTATTTCGTACCTGAAAATATTAGAAGCTATCATTATCAGACAGGAGCTTTTGATATTTTTGGATACAACTACTTTCCAATAAAATGTACAAAACATAAATCGCGAATGAAACGTAATTTTAATTTTATATAAGTAAAGAATCTGTTTACAATAAACGTTGTTTTTACTTACCTACCTCTGTTTGTCCAGACTCCCACTTGTTAATGACATTTCACATTGAATTTCAGATTTCTTTTTTCAATAAATAACACCCGATTTCTGTATCATTTGATATTCACTTTTCCGTTGAATTCTTTACTACGCCGATTGAATATCTTTTGATATCGACCACGGTATTGCTGAGCGATACTATTCTTTTTACAATTAGACAATTTACGCTACGTAAAAATAAACAGCAACAGAACCTCAGTCCGCGGTTTTACGCGCGAGAGATTTACAGCTCTTGTCTCATTTTGTGTACGTTGGCCCCCTGCTCAGCAAACGAAATCATCACCGCAAGGCGATTCCACCGACCAATGAGATTGAATTATTTGGCGCATGCGCATTGACTGTATAGCCTCTAGAGATTGTCCCGGTAGAATGAGGTCCCAAGCAGCGTTCCGTGCCGCAAGATTTCAACAATTTTTTTCGTTTGAGTGCATGTTCGGATTTACTTCCCAATCAATAGGGGGCGAGATTTCGAAGACAAAAACCCACAGTCCAAATTTGACGTCATTCGATACAACTGTCCATTCGAAATCGATGTCGATAGCCAGTGTGTAGCGAAAACGACGGAGAAGGAGACGTTTTTTTCATCAACTTTCGAGACCAATATCTTGGAAACCAGTTGACCGATTCTGGTCAAATTTATACAGCAAGGTCATGTGGAAAGGCACTTTCTGTCGTGTTAATTTCATCAAAAAACATTGACGCGTTCCGGAGTGATGACACCGTGCTTACAGGTATAACTAGTTCCTTCGAGAAAATAATTCCCGGCTAGCTCTCATCTGCCTTCGGGTACTTGGCGGCGAATCACTGCCCCGAACTTTGATAAAAAAATTTGCCGTGGTCCACCACGGTTTAGTCGGCGTCAGCGTTTTCTCGTGCAGCCTGCTTCGATCTGTAATCATTTTATGGGTCATGTTAGCTATCACTATGCGTCATTAAAATAATTCTTTTTAAACAACATATTAATTTGAAATATACATTCATTAAGAATTAGATGTTCTTCGACTCGATTTTCGAGATTTTGTTTCACAATGTTGTTATTCACTGGGTTAGTTATACTGAAGCTCGAAGGTTCTGAAAGTGAGTGTTTTATGATTCAGAATGATCTATAACATTCTTAATTTCATAGTATTCTGAATGGTATGAAGTCTAAATTGGTTCATCAATTAAATCATTCATATTCTCTTTCAATGTCTGAAGTGATTCTTTTTTGCATCTGTCTGGTTCGGGAAAGATCTTCAATAGTGTGAGATCTGAAAGAGACTCGTGATTGATTTTTAGCTATGTCAATGCAAGACGATTGGTCTTGAAGAGGCCAATTGGTGCAGTGGTGACAGGATAGTTAGTTACAAGAATGCATATTTGAATTCTGAGAATGATACTTTGTAAACTGCTCTTTTTCTAAAATTTCTTGCGTGAGGTCTGTGAGGGTTCATGAGCCTGAGTTCCGTCAATCCTGATTGTCGATCCACATGGTCTATGTGTGAGTTAGAATTAAAGATATGAAGTTAAGAAATGAAAATTGCATGGCATTACATGAATATAAACTCGCTTGCGAAATAACGGATTATATGTTGCATGCAGACTGTCGGCGCGAGACGATTCCACACCAAGATGGTAACTGAATCCAGATCGATATAGATCTTAAAAGCTATGGTATAAGCATATGTGCTCACTTATGGTAATTGAACGTCTGTAGATTACGGTCCAAAGAAGGTACAGTCATAATTATCGGCTCGGACGTAACACCTCCCTGATTAAGAAAATTGAGCGTCCTCGTTTGAACTAAACGGGTTCTAAATTGACGTGAAATTTCCATAACTTTGTCTTAAGGTGCTATTGAAGAAGCGCTGTAGACCTTGAAAATGCGGAGAGCCAAAACTCCTTCACCGCTTAAGCGATCGCAACGAAACTTGGGCAACTGATACCTTATTTTGGCAAAAAGCAGAGCGATTTTTTCATTTTTTCAAAATTTTGAAAAAAAAATTCGAGATCGGTTACCACTCATACAAATTGAGAAAATTTTCACAGTTGCACTGAATGAATCGAACTACCCGGTATGATGCCACTCGGCGCTGATGTAACACACATTTTGAGCTCAGTCCCGTAGGATTTGATGGTGAAATGACAAAATGGCAGCTGATCTGGTTTGCGATTACGGAAAACACTGACATTTCATATTGGTGACATTTTTCACCATCGTTACACGCCGGAATCATGCTTTTACATACTCCATCGCAGATACAGAGTGGTGGCGCTGGTGATATCTTCCGCTACTGGCGGGTATTGCTCGTGCTGCCACAAACAGATCACGTGGCAACTCTGTAAACTACACCTGCGACTAGAACTTCTCGAGCGATGATTGTTGCTGTGTCACGTTCTGTAGCTCATGCCGATTGCCTGTAGCTTTTTGAAAAGACCCGAACTAAACAAGAATCGTAATTTATATGAAAAAAAGTTATTTGCCTCGCGTTGCTTTTGTTCATTTCATAAAAACGGGAAAAGAAATAATACGAATAATCACTCGCAGGTCTTAAGACGGCATAACCTCGCTATACTGGCATAACTTGAAGTATAAATGTTCACAGGAGCGACGGATTGGGATATAAATTCCGACTAGTGTATATTTCTACTCGTTTTATTTGTCAATTTCAACTTTTCTGAGATTGATTCGAACAATCGACAAGGAGTCGTAGTCCATCCAGCCTCCTTCGACTGATAGCTAGCACAGACTACACATAACCTGACCGTGCTGACAATGCGGCAGATTCGAATATAACTAAGATGAATAAAATTGTCATTCGGATCGAAATCCCGACAAGCATGTAATGTCCATTTCTTTTTACTGATTCATTTCCACTTTTTCAAAAACGGATGATTGATTCGGACAATCGATGGTGAATCCCAGTCCATCCTGCCCGTCTCCGCTGACAACAAGCAGAAAGAACGTATAACCTGACCCGGCTGACAGCTAGCAAAACGTAAATATCACGTCGCGGGCCGCATAACCTGACCTCTTCGACTCAACCACAGATTTGAATAAGAGTGGAACGAATAAAATCGTCTTCGACATCGAAATAACGCGAGACTCGTTATTGATATATACTCGTTTCATTCATTGCTTCTGATTTTTCAAACAAGAAGAAATTGATTTGAATAATGGGTGGCAGATAAAGAAAGTACGAGCTGGTTTGGGGCACTCAAGATATAAGAAATGGAGTTTGTGGACCAACGAGAGAGGGGAACTCAGTACGTCCCAGTTGCCTTTGTTTAACACTCGTTATTAAACAAGGATAACATTGACACACTAGTTCTTCTCTCTTCTTCCATTTCAATATCACACTTTCGGCTGATTCTTACCATAGAGATATTAAGATAGAGGCGGTGAGGCAGCGCTCAAAGCGTGCAGGAAATAGAAAGAGATGATAAGTCCCATGACCGTGTCTGTCACTGTCGCGCCATTGTCGTTGAAGAGAGACAGGAACGGCTGTCTGAACTTTCTTTCTTATCTATTCAGCGGACGTTTTCACTTTCAGAAGGGCTTACCTATGCCTCGCGGCCAGTATCTTCATATCTTTATGATTCTTACATCTCTACGGAGGCACCACTCACGGCACTCTATCTAGTCCTGATTAGTCAGATAAATTGTGTGCCAATCTGAACACTATAGGAACTTTCAATTTTTCGCAGAGGATCATTCCCAGATACTGTATATGCTCCAAAATTTGAGTGCAGAATTCACCTGTTAATTCTTCCCGTGGCTATGAATCATTCGAAAATCAACTTAAATTATGTATCAATCTCGAAATCTGCATGAAATGTTGCCAATGCTATACGTATGTAGAAACATACGTGTTATTCTTATTTTCAATTTAGTGATATATTTTTATACTTTGAGTATTTTATATTAATTTGACCTCCCTGTTATGATCCGAACCGCTCAGCTCTTATCTTGTAATTATTTTTATACCTTATACGTCCAGTTATTTTTAATGCAGGATCCGATGTTCTTTCAGAAAAACCAAGAGAAAACCAAAAAAATATTGTTTCTCTGTTACTTACGTAGCAAAACATCTGAAATTTTTGCAGTTTATTCATTTTCATGTGTATAACAAGATATAAACAAAAATTTTAAACCTAAATTTTAGGCCCAAAACCTATGCCACTGTTTGTGGATTGTATCAGTTATGGGTGAAAGCTACGATTGGCTAATTGTAAGTACATGCTTGATCAGTGAGATCATAACTACTAAGCTAGAGGAAACGGTAATATACCACGCGGTACAATATTTCCAGCGCTTTCAACGAGAAAGTCGTGACAGAACACGTAAAGCCTGTGGAAACACGTGCCGCGTGGTGCGATCTACAGTCAGAGTTTGTTATTAGTGCAACGCGGGTGATATAATTATTAGAAAATTATCGACCAATAAGTTTTTACGAAGTACAGATGTATAAGTTGACCTCGCTACTATTTCTATTCGGTTCGTTAGGATTATTTACGATCGTGATTGTAGCTCACTTCAACCTAAACTTGAATAATGTATTTTTCATGACCTAAGAAGTTGAAATGAAGGTTGGTATTGGTTTAGGAGGTCGTTAAAACAAAAACAATCGGATAATTGTTAAAGTTTCAGCCCGAGTGGGGGCCGTTTCAGAACGAAAATTAATTTTAATTTATTGCCCACATCCATGAAACAAATAAGAATACAGGTGACAGAGTAAAATGTTTTGAAGATAAAAAAATTATAACAAGATAAAATTAAAATATAAGATAAAATAAATCAAAATTACAAGATAAAATTGAAGTAAAAAAAATACAAGTAGTATCATGACTGTAAACTGGATTTAAAATTAAAAATTATTTTAAGAAGAAATAAAGCGGTATCAAGGCAATAGGTGCCAAAACACAGAACAATAACCCAGAAAACACAGAAAAAAAAAACTGGAAAAGGAAAATTATCAACGATAAATACCTGATCGGAAGATGTATGTTGGATAAATAAGGAGCTAAGAACCGACGAACATCACAGAAAAAAAGATACAATGGAATGATTCGCCAAACGTTAAGGAGTGGAAACATCACGACATAATTTTCACAGTAATACATCTTGGTCAAAAATTATTAAAAAAATTTCGGAGTTGGTCGATTTTATAAAATGATAAGTCAAGAATTTGAAAAACTTTTGAAAATTATATGGCAGCAGGACTGAAGTAATTAGAGCAGGTAGCGTGTGGATCCTCCGACGTGTTGGCCGGAAAGAGGTGAATGTTCAAGTGATGGACAAGCGCGGCAATGTCTCAAAGAGTTAAATGGATCGCATTTAGCCTGGATTAAAGGTGACCACAGTAAGGGAAGGTTAAGATCTATGTATAAGTGGAGTGTGGATTGTGCTGAGATGTTCGATGTCCTGTCTTAAGTTAACTGCGCTGGGATGTGCGACAATATTTTACATTTCTAGAAGTAGTCGTTTATAGTAATGTAGCTCTACTTCTAAAGTACTCGCTTGGTCATAATTAAAAACATGATCACATTCTATAGAGTGTCTCGTGAAGGCTGTGTGATTATCCTCATTCTCAAAAATATTACGTTTATGTTCCTTTATTCCAGTGTGCAGTTGCCTGCTAGTTTGCCTACGTATATATTGTTACATTGTTTACAGGAGATTTTATAAACAACGCAACAACGTTTATCTAAAGGTAACAGGTCTTTACCTGAGTCGAATAAATAAGTTAAGTCATGCGTGTTTTTGCCGACGAAATGAAGGTTAAATTTGGAAAATATTCTATTGAGAGTTTCAAATAGACCAGCCACATATGGAATACAAACAGTTTTTTTGAATGATCGGTGCGACAGTTGTTCTGTGACGTTGTTGGGGTCATTACCCTCCAAAATTGACTTATATTTCGCATGTATGTGTTTCTTAAGCAGGACAGATGGATAAGCGTTCTTACGTAGTACATCGTGTATCAAGGACAAATTCTTATTGTGAAATTCGCTATTGGATAATCTAACGGATCTGTCAACCAGACAATTGATGGTTACGATTTTATATGATCTGGGATGGCGAGAATTAAAGTTTAGGTATCTTTGTGACCAAGTGACTTTATGAAACCAATCAGTTTTGATGAGATGATTTTGTTTGATAACCAGAACGTCGAAAAAACTTATTTGACCATTATGTTCAATTTCTAATGTAAATTGTAACTGAGGGTGGAAACGGTTAAAGATATGTAGAATTGAGTCAACTTTATTGGAAGTCACAGTAATGATAATGTCGTCTACATATCTGGATTGAAAAGGTAGATTAAAATCAAGTTTATTTAAACAATGTTGTTCCAAATCCTCCATGAACAGATCAGACAGAACTGGAGAGAGCGGAGAACCCATAAGTAAACCGTGAGTTTGAACATAATTTAAGTTGTTGAGTTTGAAGATAGCAGCCTTAAAACAAATCTGCAGAGCTTTAATTAGTTGATACAGTGAAACAGAAACCTTATATACCAGTACAATCTCTTGAAACTATACATACAATGCGCATGCGCGAGTTTTATCGGCTGCACGGTCAGGCTGGCCACTTCGAATTTCAGCTGTCAAACTCTGTTTCTGGCGTCGATGTAGTTCATACGAATTTTTAAGGTTAGAATCTCAAACAGTCGAGATAGTGACTCGGAAAGTGGATGCTAATGCTCTTTGAAAATTGGCTTTATTCGACTGAAATGAGAAATTTGTTTAAATGTTGGGTGCTTGGAAGAAACGCAGCAGGTAGGTGGGAACACTTTATTTGATCACTTTTATTATTTTGTACATTAGAAATAACAATGAAATTTTTTTCTGTCAACAGGTGATACGACCAAAATAATTGCATCTCTAATATTTACCGTTATCTGCTTATTCAATTTATCACATGTACAAAGATCATCGCCACTTTCAAGCAACTAAGCAACTTTCTCACTCTCTTGTGATTTCAGGCGGTAATATTGAATTTTATTACTTTTGAAAATGGGACATTAAACCGAGTGTTCAAGAAATTTAAATATCACACTATCTGTAACATAACTGTGAATCTTTTTTTTCTCGAAAATAGTTCAACAAAATTTACAAATAAACGATAGTCAATGTATTTTTAATGATGTTTTAATGATGTTCAATTAAATAAATGAGGGAATCTAATACTCAAATTAAAAATTTAAGTAATATTAGATTTATTAAAATAATTTCTGTATTTCATGTTAGTGCGGTTCGAAACAATGAAAATCTAATCGGAAGCGTGGAACTCAGGAACGTAGATCACATCCTGTGACACAAGTTGAAAATCAACTTTCTCAAAATGCGCCTTAACGTCACAATTACCTTCAAGGTATGGTAGGTAAAATAAATGAATATCTAATTTTTAACGAAGTTCATGAAGATTTTTTTCCAAGTAATGTAATCCTATACAATATCTTGTTCATGGTCCTCCGAACATCACCTCGTAACAAGGATATTTGGAAAGAGTCCCTTTGTTGCAGGAACCATTATAAAATTCTTGGTTTTCAATTCGTGCTACTGAATAACTTCCGCGTTTCAGGTTCCATTCTCAATCTGAAAATGAGATTTTTTCGCTCCAGACAAAGCTAATATGAAATGCAGAAATGATTGCGGTAAATGGAGATTCACAAGCTTTCAGTCTTAGCGTAAGACCCTATAAAGAGTGTAAAATTGAATTTGGTTTTAAGTTATTGTGCAACTAGCTAACCAGATGACACCGTCAACTAAAATTAAATTTAAAGACATTTTTAACTGAAGTTATTTAACAATTCTAGACTTAAATTGATTCAGTTTCCCTAGCAAAATTAAACCCTACAATCTAATTGAGGACTCGAAAAACTATTGGATCTGAATTTAATGCCAAAGACAGTAAAAGTAAGCTTCAAAATAAGATACCAAATTAAAAGGCATAAAGTTTGAAAAACAATGCTGGTCAGTAATAATGCTTAAATTACAATGGTGCATAGAATGATTCCTCGGTAGAACGAATTGGCGGCAACGGTTAAGTAACAAACTTATCGCTATTTGCTCGATCAAAGTAAAATGATGGGATATTCAGCCATTATCATCTGTAGTATATCCCGCTCTTCAATTTTGCCTCAACTGATGTTAAGAAGGTGGCGATGGCCTGATGAAATTCACTCTGGCACCTGATGTCTGACGGAACAACCAGGTTCGATGGTTATAATGATTGCACCTGGCGAGAAACCAGGATCCTTGCCACCTAAACGTTTTGACCATCAGGTAAGGCATAATTTTCCTCGTGTTAATCAAAGTTCAAACTTCGAGCCTGCTGAAAAAAAAACGAATTTAATCATTGAATCCATGTTAAAATATTGTAATTGTCAAAGATCACGTAATTAAAAATTTACCTACATGCTTCCATGCCTGACAAATTTAGTCCCGCTTTGACAATGAATTATTCCGTACCTGAAAATATTACAAGCTATCATTATCAGACTGGAACTTTTGGTATTTTTGGATACAACTAATTTCCAATAAAATGCACAAAACATAAATCGTTAATGAGACGCATTTTCAATTTTATGTAAATAAAGAATCTGTTCACAATGAACATTGTTTTTACTCACCTACCTCTGTTTGTCCAGACTCCCACTTGTTAATGACATTTCACATTGAATTTCAGATTTTTTCTTTCAATAAATAACATTCAATTTCTGTATCATTTGATATTTGCGTCGGTTGAATATTTTCCGATATCGACCACGGTATTGCTGAACGATAGTATTCTTAGACAATTCGCGCTACGTAAAAATAAACAGCAACATAACCTCAATCCGCGGTTTTATGCACGAGAGATTTACAGCTCTTGAGTCTTCTCTCATTTTTGTGTACGTTGGCCCTCTGCTCAGCAGACGAAACATCGCCGCGGGGCGATTTCACCGACCAATGAGATTGAATTATTTGGCGCATGCGCATTGTATGTAGAGTTTCAAGAGATTGTCCCGGTATAGTCCAGTCATTATAGTCTTTTTAATGTACAATAATTTGTAACGCTAAGTCTTTTCTGCCCCTCGTTGAGCGCCAATTTGTAACGCTAAATTTTGTTACTTTCGGATGAGGACTTACCGTTGACACTTTGGCGCGATTCTCTACTTATCCGCAATATTAAACTACAACAAAATAATTACGTTGGGCGCCAGACGCGTTAGCGTCGATTCTCAAAGAATAACATAAATCAATAAAATTAACACAAGACCGTACAAAAGGGATAAACAGAGAACCCGTTGTATGGCTGGCTAGGCACAGGTACGATCGCGTACATCCCGGTAGAGTGGCGGAGTTCAAGGCAGCTAGCAGTAATTCCAGAATTAAAGAAAATAACCAAATAAAGAATAAACTCCAGTTAAAAGGGAAATGAATAAGTCAATCGATCATATATTGTCGAGAAGGTTACATGAGTGAGGCAGGCAAATAAGGCGGTATCGATAGCGGTAGTTAATAAAATAAATAATCGTTGTTCACAAAAATATCGGTAGAATAGCAGTAAACGGTAGCTTTAACACGAGAGACGGTAGCTAGCAGAGAAAAATAGACGTAGGTCGAGAGAGGCGATATAATGCAAGATTTGACTTAAAACTACACGTCACTGGGCGACGTGATCTTACCCAAGTTGCAAACGACGCTACGAAAATTATTATTCTGTTAATTAGAACGAGAGAGCTTTACTGCGATCGGTAGAAAACAACGTAACGGTAGTTCGGTAGATGATACGTCAAATTTACCATAAATTATAACCAAGATGAGAGATTGACATTCAGTAACAATTTACCAAGTCGGCAAACGATCGACTAGGTAGCCTTCGGTAGAATTATTCATACAGTAGAGTCGATAATTTATAATCATTACATACTTGAGGAATTAAATAGTGAATTCCTAAACATAACTTTTGAGAGAATACCAAAATACAAAGTTATGAGAGTGAGAGAATTTTGGAGAGTTTACAAAATAGAGAAATATACAAAAATACACCGCAATACAAAAGAATAATTCACAGAACTTAGTTTAACAAAATACGAATAAATAAATAACAGGCAAAAGTAATATAAAATGGTCAATAGTAACAAAGAAAAATGCGGTAATAGCTAGAGGTGATTCTACGCTCGCTTGTACTCCAAGGAACTCGATATACGATACAATAGGCACAAAAATAAATAAAAATATAATAAGCGATAACAGAAATAAAATATAAAGCACGCTACTATTACAAAAAGAGTATGGAATAAACTATGAAGCCAATAGGGCTCAAAATACGATAGAAAATACAGAAGCAGGATAATAGAGATTCACAAATAATCAGAAAAATGATAAATACAAGAGAAGTAATTATTTGGCAGTTACGAGGTCGCTCAGATACGAAAATAATAAATTACTGAAATCATGCAGTCACACGGCGGCTTACTGCAACTCTAGGCCGTGGACCATGATTCACACAAAATTGGCATCACACGATGCAACCAAGAAACAATAAATATAATATTAATGACCGAAATCATGCAGCCACACGGCGGCTTACTGCAACTTTAACCGTGGACCATGATTCACACAAAGTCGATAAATACTATGAGAAAGAAGAGAAATTATGAGCAACTTCGTAACGGTACAATTCAAAGGCAAAAGCCTTACCTTAACGGTTGATCTCAGGCACACAAACTGATTCTAACTTAAACTATACTTCACAAAAGCAAAACTGATAAGGAAAGGAAAAAGGATGCAGAGTTTAGAAGGATAAACGATAGCGGTAGAATAGACGATAGGTCGGTAGCAAAAGAAGGAAAAGGTGTCGGCAGCTTAAATCGGTAGTAATGGTCGGGAGAATAATCGAAAACGAAGCTGTTCCTCAACAGGTCGAGCGTAGAATAGCAGGTCGTAGTTCAGCTCGCCGATCTCGCGGTTGTCGTGAGGTGATTCTTCTCCTTTGATTGGTCGGTTGACCCCCACCGCAAATAGGCCATCCCCCTGTGGCGAATATTGGTTACTGCGTGGTCATACGTTTTCCAAAATTACCGCCAGATGTGGTGTAATGTGCTGCTCGCGATTTCGTCGTTGACACCAACTCGTACGATTTTGTAGTCGCTTCAATTTACGGTCCAGGCTGCCTATCATCGGGGACTTCTTTGGCAGAGGCATACATAGGGTGCCTCTCGGCCAAAGTTACCGGGTGGAGAGTGACGCCTCATTGTTCACCTCCACCGGCTTTTGTACAGGCAGTAGCTAGCTGCCTGTACCTGAGGTCGTGCAGTCAGACGGTTGGCCAAACCGTGGACCACGACCCACACAATTGGTCCCTGCCGATAGGGAGGCAGCGTCGATCCTCGGAACGATGGCTTTATCACCCTGAACGTAGTGGTTTGGGGTCGGTCCGGCACCAGGCCGGTAAGTCGGAGGATGGCAGGCTACGGTCTGCCCTTCACGCCATCCGTGCGGCATCCGATAGAGTTGGCGGCTGGTTCCTCTTCGAGGAACGATGCCCTCGGCCGCCGGGAGGATTTTTATCTCCCTGTTCACCGGCAGTCGAGGCGATACGGAAGGTTCGGGTGGATGCTACCCCAGGTGTATATAAAGGTGCACCAAGGTAGCCAGTGTAGTCTGATGAGACCGTCAGTAGGCGAAGTCGTCGAGAGCTGGAAACGGTAGAGAGTGGTCCCTTGTTGATCGGGATCGTTGTCGTCCAAGTACCTTGTTAGCTTGCGCCGAAGCGCGAAATAAAGAATTTACAAAAAAGAATTAGTTAAAAGTAGTTATTGCCTAGTTTGTATCGAGTTCGGTTGGAGTACCCTGCTGAGGACGCGTAAACTAAAAATAATAGCGGTTGTGTGCCCTTGTGACGGGCGATTCTGAAACGCCACGTTACAAATTACATCGC
This sequence comes from Neodiprion lecontei, assembly GCF_021901455.1. NCBI lineage: Eukaryota > Metazoa > Arthropoda > Insecta > Hymenoptera > Diprionidae > Neodiprion > Neodiprion lecontei. The sequence continues at coordinate 15,977,726 of NC_060262.1, read as the reverse complement.
AGGATTTTTCTTCACGGCGCCCTCGGTGGGGTCAAGGATAGCTTAAATTCAAAAAGTAGACCAAATCGTGTTTTTGATTGTCTTCGAAAACTCGTTTTTTTTCTCAACAAATCGTTCTTCTCAAATAACTCGGCCATTTCCAATTTTACAGAAAAATTGTAACAACAAAAATTGTTTAAAATATGGTTCTCTACAAGTTTGGTCCTTAGAATTTTTCTTCTAGGATCGATATTTTTTGAATTAATCTCAAGAATAAGTTGCGTATCCAAAAAATTGCGTTATCTCGTTTATTTTCGAGTTTACGGCTAAGGCGAAAAGGACCAAACTTGTACGGAATCAAATGTCGATTAATTTTTGTCCCAACATTTTTTACGAAAAATCGATTTTTGACAAAAATTGATTGACATTTGATTCTGTACAAGTTTGGTCCTCTTCGCTCTAGCCGTAAACGCGAGAATAAACGAGATAATGCAAATATTTTGGAACCTGTCCTTTTTTTCAGGTGTAATTTTCCAAAAATTGATTTTTGGAAAAAAAAGTTGGGACAAAAATTGATCGAAATTTGATTCTGTACAAGTTTGGTTCTTTTCGCTTTAGCCATAAACTCGAAAACAAACGAGAAAATGCAATTTTTTGGATCCGCAACTTATTTTTGAGATTAATTCAAAAAATATCGATCCTAGAAGAACAATTGTAAGGACCAAACTTATAGAAAAACAAATTTCAAACAATTTTCATTCTTACAATTTTTTTTGAAATTGGAAATGGCCGAGTTGTTTGAGAAAAACGATTTGTTGAAAAAAAACGAGTTTTCGAAGACAAGCAAAAGCACGATTTGGTCTACTTTTTGAATTTAAGCTATCCTTGACCCCCCCCGAGGGCGCCGCGAAGAAAAATCCTGCGATATAATTATTGTACTTTCAAGTCGATTATTTGGATATAATGACTGGACTAATACTGTTACGTAAGCGGGCGAAATAAATAATCGGGAGAATTCAAAAAGACTGGGGTGGTTTATTTAGGACAAAAGTAAAAGGAGACGTGTGTCGTTTAAAGTCCGTTCAAGGAATGATTCAGAAAGATCCTCGTTGATTTCAAGAGACGATCGTTGTCCGGGAACATCAGATCTTCATTTTGATTAATTAAATGAATACGTGCATATTCGAAGGGGGAAACCGTAACAATACTAATTGGGACCACCGTAACTTCACCGCGTTAATTGCTAAGCCGTGTGGTACATTAGTGAACAAGGAGGCTACGTCTAACGAAACCAAAATATAGTCATCAGGAAGTCTGAGATTTTTGATAGCATTCATTAAGGCAAAGCTATCTTTGACCCGTGAGACGGGAGGAACTATATTATCACCAATCCAATTGCTAAGAGTACGAGATAAGTTGAAAGTTGGGCTGTTAGTAAAGGAGACAATAATTCTAACGGGTACACTTGTGTACAATGAATCTGAGACGGCTAATTTTTCACACTAGACAGTCAAGTTGGAAGCACAGGAAACATACAGCGCCATAGTCGGCCGAGCGCGAAACAAATTCAATCTCAATAAACATAACATAACTCATGACCGTCGAATCTAACCCTAGAATATCGCGGGGATAATGACTTGTTGGATTGACACGTCAATCGGTTATAATTGTAACTTTTCATAAATTAATGAATAAATTTCGAATAATAAATTCAATGAATTATTGAAAATTGAATAGATTACGAAAAATTGATGTTATTTCTAAAAATGGTCTTATTTCTAACAGTTATTTGATATTTATTACGTAGTATGGATTGGTTATACATGTTCTATTTTAGGATAATTTATTACAATAATAAGATTCTTCGGTTCTAAAATTTGTTGAATTATTTTTTTCTACTTCTTATTTTTTTACAGGAGTATAGCGTTCGTATCCTCATTACGACGACACCATTGGTCAGTTGTACTGGCTTCTCATCTGATTTGTCCGCGCGTTTCGGAGAGTAGTTTAGTAAGGGCATTCCCGAAGGGATTTGCGCATTACAATTATTCTATCCCTTTCTTAGCATAAAAAAAATCAAGTGAAAGACAAATCGGTACAAGAACGACTTACGATAGTTTTAGTACATGCAAAAGTCTCTGTCATTGTGAGTTTGGGTAAATTTCTAAAATCAAGTTACGAGGAAAAAGGAAAAATTAAAAAAAAATTCATCTTTTCTCCTTTTATTGTATGAGAACGAAGTTTGTAATGTTAACCATGTTTATGGATCATGTCTTAATATGATGTGTTGTAGTTTGTTTCGGAATTTGATCCTGGTGTGTTTTTTATCTTAGTGATATGTTTCATTATCGGCAGGATTCATTAAGATTGAATCAATAGTGTTACGGCGACACGAAAAATGTGTTATACGTCGGCGCGGAGGGAATTTTTATCGTTTGTCGAGACCATGCGTGATCCTGATGAATCGGTGGACTACTTTGGTATTCAATGGATACTGGAGGGGAGATGGCGACAAGACAGCCCCTTTGAAAATTGGGGTCACCCAGCGTGGAAAGCTCCATGAGGGACACGGTCCGTCTATGATCGCGACTAAATGTGAATGTGTTGGTTTTTCCTCTTTCTTGGATAAATCTTATATTTTTTTATAATCTTGAAAGTAATTTGTGTACTGGTCTACGGAATATTTTTCCTTCCTACAAGATAGTTCATAAATTTCTTTACAGCTTTTTAAAACAAAAATTTATATGCAAACTCGCTTGCTGGTGGTGTTTTGATCTATTAAATTTTATTCAGATAATTTGGCTTGGTTTCCGGTTCCTGGATTTTGCGGTAAGTTGACAGTAACAGTTTCATTCTTTGAGTCATTTGTATCATGTTTTAATGTTTGCATTCGTTTTGTCAGGAGGTATTGCGGACATTAAATTTGGTGAAGTGCTATACTAAGCGTTATTGATGTTGAACTTTGGTGCTAGAAATAAATTACATTCGATTAAGTTTCCTGACCTCACTAAAATATATGTTTTCGGAAGCCAGAACAAACTCTCGTTTACTCTGTAAACGTGTAATTCTTGATAGCATTTGTTCGTCTTTCTTTTTCTGACGTTCACAGGTACGCATTTTGTTATACACACCACTTTGCCTGCAATGTAAGCGATGTGGCTTGGTTTTTTCATTAAATAAAATGCAAATTCAGCTGGCGCTAGAGGAGCTGTTGAAAGAGCTATATGTAATACTTTATTTTCCAGTTCGCATTGTTGTAGTGTATCATTCTAAAGAGTGATAATTTGGTTTCTGACATGTCTTTCGAGATAAATTAATTTGGAATTTACGTATATGAAAATATTTATTCTGTAACGGGTGCGGTTTATCTCAGGCCGGAGCCTATGTGATAAACCCGTTATTAGTGAGTTTTTTGTCAATTGTAATATAATTGTAAGGAACCCCCTCTGATGGGTAAAAGCTGGATCAGCTTATCAGACCCCAAAAACCCTGGATAGTTGAACTATACGGACTTAGGTATCACCAAAGCCGCTTTGGAATGTGAACAAGCGCCTCCGCCCGTTGCTCGTTTAGAAAGACAAGGGCTTCTTCGGCCGTTGCTTTCAGTTAGAGACAAGTGAGAGAGGCGTATGTCACCTATTCGGAGATACGGGCTAACCAGTACTCCCTTCTAATTGCGAACTCGGAGTAAACAGAGTCGCCTGCCTACGTTATGTTATGGGTTATCAACCCAAAACCCCCGATGATCTAACTATACGGACTTAGGTATCACCAAAGCCGCCTTGAATATGTGAACAAGCGCCTCTGCCCGTTGCTCGCTTAGAAAGACAATGGCCTCTTCGGCCGTTGCTTCAACTCGAGACAAGTGAAAGCAAGCGTATGTCACCTAGTCGGAGATACGGGTTTTCCTGTACTCCCTTCTAATCGCAAACTCGGAGTAAACAGAGTCGCCTGCCTATGTTGTGTTGTGGGCTATTGACCTATAACATCGCCAACCTTTCAGACCAGGGAATTTCTTGGCTGACTGTTGTTTTTCACTTCCCTCCTTTTTTTCGATTTAAAGTTATAGGTTCGAGAAATGCGTTGACAATGAGACAGACGAGTGCATGTTTATAACATATGTTTAATCGCGATTTATCAAGGTACAATAGTCTTTGTCAGTAGACAAAATAAAGATTTACAAAAATATAACCGTAGTGAACAAAAATAAAAATAAAATTAAAGAAATAATAATTTTTAACAGAATTTATCGGTTCCGCTCCTAAACTTCCCTACAGCTCAAATATTAAGGCCGTTGCCTAGCTAGAAAGCGCGGGCTACTCCGCTTCCCGCGTTAACCGTGGCGAGAGAGAGGGTAAAGAAACAAGTGAGACGGAGCAGCCGAGCTGTCGCTGGAGTGGGGCGGGTGACGCGGCTAGCCTCTTCCACCCCTCACGGGCATTCGGTTTCAAATACTTTTAAACAGCCCAGTGTATCGCGCACCTGATGAATAATAGAAAAAAAATGTAGACTCCTTTCAGATTCCACTTGAAAAATTTACTAGTAATACAGAATTTAATAAGGAACCCGAAACTATTTTTTTTTATAATTCGGAAACTTGTCCTCAATGACGTGAAAATCGTCAAACATTTGAATTGTTTATAAAAATTGGGATTTTCAATAATGTTCAACATTGCATTTTTTTTATGAAAGCTTATTCGTTCACCTTCCGAATGCACTGTAAATGATGTCTTTACGTCGAATAGAACCGGATACATGCGAGCTCCTTTTACATCAAAATTGAATGATTGTCCTGTAACTTTCGAAAACAAACATAATTCGGACGAACACCAAAATGCGTATCGATTCTTTTTACCTTTATTTCATGTGAAAAAAGTATGAATAGATTGAAAAAATACGAGGTCATTTTTTGATTGACGTGACGTAGAATTCTTTAAACGTATGTTGATATAGATATACATTCTTAATATTTCAACGAAAATTATATTCACCGGCGTCCGTATTTCTACGCAATGCGATCACGTGACTGGTAATAGTCTAATAGCCGGTATTCATAGTCAGGTATCGATTTGCAGGACTGTCTTGAGTCAGCTCAAAGCATAGCGTGATCGGCTGAGAGCTGTTCCTAATACAGTCTCGAAAATAATACGTAACTATTTACGACTACCGGCCAGACGTCGTCACAGGTCATTTTAAATTGAAAATGCAACGAATAGCTGTGAGCAAATTCATGATATAACAACGAAAATATCATCAATCTCCCAGGTCTCACCACGTGGAGGTCGCTATCAAACAGAGACCCGTCTAACCCGTCCCTACCTTCCAACCATGATCGGGTTTGCACCAAACAAATACAAAATGATAGAAAATAATATAAAATGATAAAAGTAAAATTAAACTCGTTTAAACTTAATAAACATAATCACGAAATCAGTATGAGAAGGATCTCATAGAAATTAAATTGAAACAGTATAAGTGAAACATGACAGTAATCTTGATAGAGAAAATTGATATAACAAGGCATCGAGCATTGTATACATTATATGGCTAAATAAATTCTATAGAAAGCGCAAACTATGGAAAGTAGTACGTCGCAAGCGCAGGTCACAGATAGTAATGAAAAAATAGGCTATAGAATATTTACATAATATATAGGTATACACGCAGTTTGGTCAGACTGCAGAAAGTATTCCTGGAATGAATAATCAGATATATAATTATAACGATATGACTAGCAAATTTTTAGCACAGTAATACATATAACTAACTAAACATAAATCACAGAAATATTGCACGTAAGCTATATACAAAGCTATTATATTTATGTACATATGTACATATATTTATATTACAGTTTTTTGTCGTCTGTCGGTCGTGAATTTACTGTTTTTTACGCGCGGCCTTATCTGGGCTTCGATGATTTGAGGGGGTTCGCGGATTGAGAGTTGCCGGGCGCGTCTAGAATCTACGATCTCGGGTAACAAACAAAAGTAAAAGAAATCTGCCATTTTATTCTCCATTTTTTCGGACCAGAATTTATCGTCACGTTTTATTTTATCAAAAATCAATCCCTTTGGCGTCCAAACTATAAAATAGCACCACGTCCTATTCGTAATGTGTAGAAGACCTTGGACCTGATACATGTAATGATGAGAAATCTCTAACTTGGCTTTTCCACCGATTATTTTCGTCTCAAATATTAATTCTGTATCCCAAAAATCTATCGAGCGAGCGCAGCGAGCGAGCAAAATTTTTAAATGTTCAAGCGAAATCCCACAAAAAGTACTGATATCCCTAAAAAGCACCTCTGGTGCAAAAACCTTTCGCCAAGTATATTAATGTGACAGCCACCCACAAAACAGCCACCTACAAAACTGTCATCAAATCAGATACTACTGCCAAGTATAATTTATTTAGAAACTAATGATGATTTTGATATACTATAACTAATGACGACAGAAAAAAAAAATTAAAATCAAAATTGAAATTAAAAAAAAAAAAAATTATTTTTTATTGAAAAGAAAAAATTGCAGATAGTGGTACATGGCGGGCTTTTTTAAAACAAGCACAAGAAAATACAAGTCGAGCTATATCAATGTTGTAACGGCAATATAAACATGGGTCCGCCAAGTACCACGTACTCCAATTTTTTTTTTTATCAAAATTTTTGTTTTTTTTCGTTCAATTTCAATTTTGATTTCAATTTTTTTTTTTTTCATCATTAGTTATAGTATATCAAAATCATCATTAGTTTCTAAATAAATTATACTTGGCAGTAGTATCTGATTTGATGACAGTTTTGTAGGTGGCTGTTTTGTAGGTAATGTAAAATGACCTCAAAAACATTCTCTCCAAGTATGAGCTCTTAATTTTAATAGGAAGGTCCTCCGCCTCGCAGTTTTCAATTTTTTTCTTATGGTGAGGAAGAAAAATACACATCTCGGTATCTACTATTCATGAAAAAAAAAAAAAATATCATATTTTTGTAGGAAATTGAATTCTCTACATAAAAGGTTTCCTACAATTTTTTTGTATACCTCACTGTTCAAAAGTTATTGAAGGTTAAAGATTTATCATTTCAAGGTAGATGTCTTTTTTTTTTATGAATTTTATAACTCTTCAACAAAAAGTCATTATAATACGCACAACTCATATTTACATAGGAAATTGAATTCTTTACAAAAAAGGTCTCTTACAATTTTTTTGTATACCTCACTGTTCAGAAGATATTCACTGTCAAACTTCAATGCACACTATTTTTAACAGTTTTTTGTTAATAATTCAAACAATTTCAATTTAATTCGTGAGTTTCGGGAAAATTTGTACAAATTTCAGTTTCTGTCGTCAAAGTAACTACTATAGAAGTTCTTTGTTCCAAAAACTTTTCGTAATTTATATTTTTTTTTACTATCTTTACAAATTTTTTTTTTAATATGTTGAAATCCCAATCATGCTCTTAATTATTTTTATGGCGTTTGTTCAGAGAACATTTTAGAACTTTTTTTCACAAATTACACATAAAATGTTTTGCTCGAGAGGATTTATGTGTTAAATCCTATCGCTTCGTCTGTTTGTCTTGTGCAACTAACGCCACTGTTGAAAATAGTATGCATTGAAGTTTGACGGTGAATATGTTCTGAACAGTGAAGTATACAAAAAAATTGTAAGAGACCTTTTCTATAGAGAATTCAATTTCCTACGAAAATGTGGTACACATTTTTTTTTTATAAATAGTAGATACTGAGATATGTATTTTTCTTCCTCACCATAAGAAAAAAATAGAAAACTGCGAGGCGGAGGACCTTCCTATTAAAATTAAGAGCTCATACTTGGAGAGAATATTTTTGAGGTCTCTACCAATCAAGTTTTCAGAGTACCAAGTAAAAAAAAAAATAGTCGATTTTTCTGGCCCACCCTAGTATGCATGTATGATTACCCCAGAATTAGGTCAAGTTCATTTCTAAAAACAAAACGCGCGTATTTTAGTGGCCTAATACGTACGCGCCGTATTTACTTCGTATGGAACATTCTGCCAGATACCTTGTAATTTTACCTTGGACACTTAGGTAGTCACAATAAGTGATGAGAATATTCCGTATGATCGACAAAGTGTAAACACTAATGCAAATTGCCGAATAGTGATTTCGATCATTTAACATGAACACGTAACAAATTGATGACATATTTTAGCGACTAATGCAAACCGGGCTAGTACCATACGTCACAATGCATTCTAGTTTATATTTTCGTATGTATAAAAAACTTGACAATGAATTTATATGGCTTTTATGAACAGCAATATCGGCTCTTGAAAGTACCTTCTTGGATTAAAGCCCTGCAATTGTTCGTACTCAAGTGATTGAATCTCGAAGTCGGAGAGGATGCGACATCAATCATATAAATAATTCGATTTACCTAATTTTTTCCTGAAATTTGCCAAAATCTTTATGCCGGGTCGTTTCTCCTTCTTCAAAGACAGGTTCCTTCTCTTCTTAGCCATCGCGGGAATAAATACTGACTCGAAATAATAAAAAACACGGTAGAAAAACACAAGCAAAAATGAAAGCGCGGAACACTATCCACGTGCCGAGCGACGAGGGTTCGAACGAGGGGAATTGTAGTGGGGGGGTTTGAGTCTACTCTCCTCGCCTGTAATTCGCAAGGTCGCCGGCCAACGCGATCGTGGCGCTAGCAGCCGCCCGCCTTTGGCGCGAAAAATTTACTGTTTTATGCTTCGTGATTTTCCTTCTCATTTCCTCATTTTTGAAGATAATTTGGTTCTTAGAGAGTCATTTTAAAGATAAAGAATAGATCTGTGTCGCCTCTTTCGCCGAATTCCGAAAAAAAATTCACTGTCCGCTGTGTTTCACTTCAAAGATAACGTACTTTCAAGTACGTTTTTCGCAAATCTGAAAGCGAAATCGAAAATTCGGCAAAAGAAGCGACACAGATCTATTTTTTATCTTCAAAATGACCCCCTAAGAATCTAATTATCTTAAAAAATGAGGAAATAAGAAGGAAAATCGTGAGTCTCTGTTCGCGCGTGCTCGTCGAGGCATAGGCAACGCCCTAACTACTCCGCTCAACTCAATATTCATCTAGAAGTCCCGGGCTATCGTCGACTCTAATATTCTATCTCTTTACTAAAATTCGGAATAAGCTTTATGCTTGAATTTCCTTTCCTATCCTCGTGAATCTAAATTTGATAACGCTCTCTAAACGAGAAACGCCTCGTTATAATATTGACGCAGCTCGGCGCTTTGCCGGACAACTAGTCCCCTGTGACTACTCTTTTACACCGTGACGCAGTTCGGCGCTTTGCCCGGCAACTGGTATCCGCTCTTCGTGGTGCGCCAGTTTGATACTCTTCTGGAGCTGTTGTTGGATGATCCTGTCCACGTCATTTCCCTATTCGTGTGTCCTATCGAGGGTCGTCGTCCTGGTATGCGTTGGTCAGCGTCCGCCGCCTTTGTTTATTATTATTAGGATGTTAGCGGGTCACGGTCGCTATCGACGGTCGTCTTGATCAGCTGTCTGTGTCAGTGTTGTCATGATTTATGTATGTCACGGACACCGTTGGTGTTGGTGTGATTTTGAACAGCTGTCCGTTACAATATTTATTACTACTATTCTATTATTTTCTGCGAAGAAGTCACCGATCATCTTATCTATAACGAAAAGTTTGGGATGCTTTGTTTTTATTAGTCTATACCCACAGAGTGGGTTCCACGAACTGCTAAAGTAAATGTTATTTTGTCCGTGGTGGCTGAATAAATTTCTTGACCAGATTTTTGAATAGAATTATCTTTTATTTTTTGAGCCGCTTCTTGGTATCGAACAGAATGTCTGTCTAAATTGGATTTGTCTATTCAAATTATGTCCCACTATGTGTTGCCACCTCTACGTCGATACGGTTACCTGTCGAATAGTCATATCGTACGTCAGATCTAAGAATAATTTCGTTTTTTCTGCGGGTTCACCGTTACCTGATGGTCTTGTAATGTAATAAAAATTTCCATATGCTACCACATCGTTGCAATTATCGTAGTGGTCGGAAAAATGTTCATCTTTGCAATTACCTTCATTATCTATGCTTTCTGCTGAAGTAAGGGGTCTAGTTGTTGAATTCAATTTGATTTGCGTAAATAATTGTCTATGAGTTCAGTACGTGTGCGCGTAGAGTAGATTTTTACATTCGTCTCGCGATATTTCGTCTATATATTCTATGTCACCATATGGTGCTGCTGATATATGCAAGTGTATTCGACAGAAAAATAGTGATCAATGAATTTCTGTTTTACATTAAATTAATTCCACGTTTGAATATTCTGCTGTTTGAAGCAATTGTATACTTGTATTTATTGAAACGGGATTCGAGATTGGAATATCGCATTCCTTAATATTTATTAGCGATAACGTTGTTATATTCATCGACAGTGCTGAACAATCGTAGGCTATAATGCTAATACCTGGTTGTATGATTAGTATCAGGAGTGTGCCGATGAAACCTGATCTGCATAGTCGCATTTCCATGATGATCTGCAGAATTATGTTATTCTTTGGCAAAATTAACGTGAATGATGTTTGATATTTGTTTAATACGCTATTTTCGCTCTATCGCAATGAATTATTTTACGTTGTTTATTTTTATTTCTTTCTCTATATCGTTCTTTTCTGGAAATATTTCGGTGATTCTGTAGGAACCTTTGCGAGTGTCATCTAATTTTTCTATTTTTTTGATTTTTTACCAAGCGTATGTTTTTTCCGACTTTGAAATTGACTCGATGTAGTTTTCTATCGTGACATCGTTTTGATCTACTTTTAGCTTTCTCCAAATTCTCTCGAGCTGTATTTCTAATTTCGATTGTTTTCAATCGTAGATTTTTCACGTAATCGTCTTAGCTTCAAACCATGAATTTTGTTTATGTAACTACATGCCAACCTTATAGCTTGCATTGTGTAGCTTAAAAATTTCCAACCCCTATGAAGATGAATGAATGAACAAAAACCGAACAGAACAAACCTGAGACTAGCTCGCACAGAATATAATATAATTAACTTTTTGCGCTAACGAGGCCGAAAAAGGAGACCGCAGGGCCAGCAAATACTAGTACGGCAACTCATTTGTTATGCGGAATGGCACACATCGTTTGCATCCTATGTCACGTAGCTGATGGATTTAATACGAAATGCGTTGTTCAATGAGAGCCCAGTTTTCTGTATATTCCAACCCTTGATTTCTGCGAGAACTTGAGCTACACTTCTTCGGTGAAGCCACATTAGAGAAGCAATAGCGTGTTTACACTCACCTGTCGAACAATTGAGATACTAAATTTATGATACTTCACACAGATTTCAATCTAAAACGTATTTGCTTCGCACACGACAGCTGCTGCCGCATAGTTGTGACATTCCGCAGATTTTATAATCTCTTGATCTTTGTTCGCCATTGATGTTACGACATACGATTTGCTACGCACTTTGCGCTCTGGACTAATTTTTGTTTTACAGTGCATGCTGAGCTACGCGACGTCCCTGGATACATCGAGGTACACCTCGACGCAGCTTCTCCTTACCTTTCTTGTGCAAACTTGATTATACAGAACGTATTCTATCATGTCAGATGTGGATGCTCATTTATATCAATGAATAAATAATTTTTGTACACTCTTTCGGGTGTAAAAAAGTGTAAAGAAAACGCAATAAATAAAGCGAACTGCGATTGACGTTCATTGTAGGGTTATAATACACTTGCAAAAACTTGTAAAATATTGAAAATTTCAATGAATGATACATATGTATTAAATAAAATGCACAATTTATCCATCAAATCTCATAAAACATACATATGTATGTAGGAGCGAGACCGGCAAGGACTCGTTCGGGTGTGGAGCCCATGTCTATGACTCGTGTGCGCAATTCAGAGTGCTTGACTCACACCCGAGACCGCGTACGTCTATCACGACGACCGGTTCACTTCTGATCTACTGAGTCTCATGAGCTCACTTTTATCTATCGTACGACTGACCTGCCATCTGGACTAACCTCTTACGTAACCTTACAAGGGATTTACCCCCACATGTATGAAATAAAATTCATAATTTATCCATCAAATCTCATGAATCTATACCAACTTGATATAATAACTCAACCAACACAGTACTGCTTACTACCATCGGGACGTAAAATCAAGACACCTGGGTTTGGCACACTATATCTGAGTTAAAAAAATCGTAAAGCTTCGGGATGCGAATCATTTTCACGGTAATTCTATTCCCCGTTAGTTGAGCGATGAGCCATTGTTATGTGAAAATGAGGTGGGAGGTAATCATTTGATATATGTCGGAAAACGTAGATTTTGCACATTTTTTTCCGTAGCTCAAGGCGGGGGTAAGGTTTTGCACTTTCAAAAATCATTTTTTTTTTGTGTCTTATCTTATTGTACTCACACGAAGTGGTAGAGTGGCGGTATTCAAGGCAGCTAACGAAAATTAAACAATTAAAGAAACTAACGAGATAAAGAATAAACCCACGTCAAGGAAAATGAACAGGTCAATCAGTCATATATCGTCGAGTAGGTTACAGGTCTAAGACAGTCAAATTGAATGGCAACGATAGCGACAGTTAATAAAACAGGCAATGGTCGTTCACAGAAATTTTGATATAATAAAATTAAACGGTAGCTTTGAAATGAGAGATGATAGTTAACAGTGAAAAATGAGCGTAGGTCAGGAAAAGCGATATAATGCTAGAATTTACTTAAAACTATACGTCACTGGGCGACGTGATCTTACCCAAGTTGCAAAGAATGTCGCTAAGCGAGTTATTATTCTGTTGATTAAAAACGAGAGTGAGAACTTAATCGCAATCGATAGAAAATAAAATGACGACAGGTCGCAAGATAATAACGGACGAACAAGACAAATTTACTGTGGATTCTAACCAGTATGAAAGATTGCCATTCATTGATAATTTACAAAAATCGGTAGCGTAGACGATAGAGTAGAGTCAACGGTAAAGTACGGGAGATAATTTTCGAGAGTTATTCATAAACGATAGACTCGATAATTTACAATATTTACGGATTCGAGGAATTATACAAAGAAATCTCAAAATATAACTTCGAAAGAATACAAAATCACGAGAGAATACAAAAAATTATGAGAGAGTGAGGAAATCAGAGAGTTTGCCAATTATAGAAATACACTAAATACACCTCCGTACAGTAAAATCAGGGATGATAGGTAAACCTTAAATTAACACAGAAGTACGGTATTGCGGAAAGATACCAAGAAAATAATAACAAGCAAAAGTAATATAAGAATGCCAATAGCAATAGGAAAGGTTCGGTAGTATTTAGCGGCTGATTCTACGCTTGGTTATACCTCAAGGAACTCGATTTACGATATAATAGGAACAATATAAATAAAATATGATAAGCAATACAAGAGATAAAATATAATGAGCACTACTATCACAGAAAATCGAGAAAGGAAGGTGAAGCCAATATGGATCGAGATACGGTAGAAATTACAGGAGCAGACTAATAGAGATTTACTAATAAACAAAGACATTCACAAATACGAAAGAATTAATTTTTCGGCAGTTAAGAGGTCGCTCAGACACGGAATTTATTAATTACTGAAACCATGCAGTCACACGGCGGCTCAACGCGACTCTAACACTCAGCCGTGGACCATGATTCACACAAACTGGCATGACCCGATGCAACCAAGGAAAGATAAATACAATAAGAAAGAAAATAGAAATGATGAGCAACTTCCTAACGATACACTACAAAGGCAGAAGCCTTACCTCAACGGGTGACTTCAGGCACACAACACTGACTTTAATTTAAAAGAAACTTAAAAATAACAAAAGAAAACGAGAAGGACGGAAGGTAATTGAATTCACAGGAAAGGAAAGAAGCTAACGGTAGACAAAACGATAGAGGAGTTGTAAGAAAACCGTAGCGAGATAATAAACGATAGCGACAGCGGTAAAGGAAGAAGGAACAGAACTAAGAATCAAAGCGGGAGTATGAGGATGATCGCAGCTGTCTCCTGGCGGATCAAGCGTAGTATAGGCTGAGTTCGGAGTCCGGTTTACCGATCTCGCCGTTATCGTCAGGTGATCCTTCTTCTAGTTCATTGGTCATTTGTTCTCCACCATAATTCAATAATCCCTCTTGTGGTGAATATCGGTTACAATTACGTCACACATTTTCGAAAATTACTGCTAGATGTTGCGTAATTTGTTGCCCGTGATTTCGTCGTTGACACCAACTCGTACGATTTATTGGCTGCTTCATTCTATCATTGGGGATTCTTCTGACAGAGGCGTACGCAGGGTGCCTCTTGGTCAAAGTTACCGAGTGGAAGGCGTCGCTTCATTATTCGCTTCCACCGGCTTCGTCGTATAAGCAGTGGCCAACTGCCCACGATATATCACTGTGGCTCCGTTGATTATAGTCCTTGTTGATAGGGAAGCTACATCGATCCTCAGAACGAGGGCTTTATCAAACTGGACGTAGTGGTTCGGGGTCGATCCGGCACCAGGCCGGTAAGTCGGAAGATGGCAGGCTAGGGTCTGCCCTGTATGCCATCCTTACGGTATCCGAGAAAGCGGGTGGCTGGTTTCTCTATGAGAAATGGCGCCCTCGGCTGTCGGGAGGACTTTACAACCCTGTTCACCGGCAGTCGAGGCGATACGAGAGGTTCGGATGGATGCTACCCCAGGTGTTTAGAAGTACACCAAGGTAGCCAGTGTAGTCTTATTGGACCGTCGGTAGACGAAGTCATAAAGAGCTGGAAACGGTAGTTATCGGTAGATGTTGATCCCTCGGTGGTTAGGATCGTTGTCGTCCAAGTACCTTGTTAGCGTGCGCTGGAGCGCAAAATACAGAATTTACAATGAAAGAATTAGTTAAGAGTAGTTATTGTGTATTTTATATCGAGTTCGATTGGAGTACCCCGCCAGGGACGCGTTTCGTGTAGAATTTCTTCAGTTATGTACCCTTGTGAGGGGCGGCTCTAAAACGCCACGTTACAACATATGACAGATTGTCAATATGGGTGGTCAACGATTGCGCCAAGTTCATTCAAAAAATAAAATAAACGCACACGAGCCAATCTTTCACCGCGATGAGAAGCTCTTCTAACCTCCCGGTGAAAATATTTTCTGATACTTGTCCTCTCTCACGATGAAACTTCACATTTGACAAGTTTCATACGTTTATAGATCTTAAGAGTTCTTATTCAAGCCCTGTATCATTACGATCGATGTACGGAGAGCCCAAATATGCCTGTTACGCCCTGACGTACCTTTTTTAACATTTGATTGCAATTAATATAATCAAGCATAATCATGTAATTGCTTGAGTGACATATATCACACTATACATCATCTCATTCTCATATTCATGTAACAACCATTTCCACCCTACCTGGAAAAAGTCACGGACAGTCCCCAGTATTAGGTTTTATGAAAGACCAGATTAAGTGGTACCGAGAACTGTGCTAAAACCGCTGAGTTGAACATCAGGCAGATAAACATTGAAAGTAGAGGGGGAGGCCAGTTCTAACTCAAAAATGGCGGCGTACCGGCAGAGTAGCCCCGATTCCTACCTTATCGACAGTTGGTATGTTACCACCGCGATGGTAAGCCTTACCGACGATATTGTTGCCGGCTGTCAACATGGATGGCGCCACCTGGATTTTTGCCCGATTTTACCAACACACAGTTTGACAATGAATTTTTTTCTTAGTCAGATGAGCAGCCATTTTGATTTTTGCTTAGTCAGATGAGCGGCCATTTTGATTATTGCTTATTCAGATGAGCAGCCATTTTGATTTTTTCACCGTCAGATGAGCAGACATTTCAATATACGATATACGAATATACCCAGAAAATAGATTGGGCGTTGCGGGATTTTCAGCCACTTTAACTTGGCGTAGAAAGGTCTTATGTGCTTGTATTTCCGGACATTAAAAACAAATCGAACACAAGCGTTCAGTGCCCGTTGTAATCGCGTGTCTTCGATCCCAGTAATATCGAGCAATACAAGCGAGCAATAATCGAAGATCGGGAAGATGAGCGAGGAGACAAGAAGTTGTCGAAGATCAGCTGTGAGAGCTTGTCCGTTTGCCTTGAGCTGGTAGAGAGTTCTGTATTGGGAAATCATCCACTCAGATACGCTACCTGACGGATCAAATATAAACTACTCTATGCAGGTCAAGCTTAAACTGCTGATATCAAATATAATATGTGAGAAATGTAGTTTAAAAGTGTGAAACATTTTTTTAAATATTAAGTAATCAATTATTATCTATAAGCTTAGTTATTACTTAAAAACATCTTAAATTTCAATATTTGATCAAAAAATTTAATCATGGAGTTTCCACCACGAGAAAATAAAAATAAAACTTTCTGCTGCGTGTATGGGTGTAATAGCAAGTCTAGTAAGAACAATACAGTTCGATTTTACACTTTTCCTTCGGCAAATTCTAGTTTTGTAGTAATCAAAAATAAATTTGGTGAAGATGAAGTAATTGATCGTCGATTAGCTTGGATAAAAGCATTGAAAATTGGGAATGAGGTTACACAGTCAAAAAAAGTGTGTTCATTACATTTCACCAAAAATGACTTGATACCAACATGTAAGTAATTACCTATAGAATTTCATTTCATAATTATTTGTTTATCATCAATATGAAATGAAATTTTTTGTAGTGTAATATTTGTTAGAAAAAATAAAAAACAATAAACATTAAATTTTATTTTTCATTGCAGCCAATGTCAATCCTCTTCGTTCTCATTTGAAAAAAACAAGCGTTCCGTCATGCAACCTTCCTCAAACATCATTAACATCATTTGATAAACCAAATGTGAGTCAAATCCAAAGCAGAAACGAAAGACAACGTCAAAGATCATTGAAGAAAAAATCATCTATTATCACTGATACGTTTGAAGGTATTTCCACAGCTACTCGAGATGACCCCTTAGACCAGACACAAGATAATCCGTGTAATGTAGATCCGTGTAGTGGAGATCAATTTAATGTTGAAGTAACGACTGAAGACTTGCTGCTGTTGTCTAACACGGTATCTGTTGATAACGTGACAAGATCCGAAAATAGTTTGCCTATTATACATCTCGATGTTGCGATTCAAGTCGAGAGTGATTATCTGACTCCCAAATTATCGAGTAAAATAAAAACTGATAAACAGCTTAGTACGTTAGCTGGATTATCTAATTTTCAAATTTTATTTACTATCGAGAAGTTAATCATTAAAGCACAATCAATGCGTCGTATCTCAATCGCTTGTATTACATTTAATTTACGAGAGTTAATTATAATGACTTTTATGAAATTGAAGCAAAACATGTCATATGCAACTCTAGCAATTTTCTTTGAAGTATCCAGTCAAGCTTGCAAAGAATTGATTTGGAAAATGATCGACATTTTATACGTTGTTTTAAAACCCAGTATTCGATGGCCTAGCAAAGAAAATATTTTAAAGAATATTCCGTTGTGCTTCAAAGATTTTGAACAAGTTCGAGTAGTTGTTGACTGTACTGAAATTAAAATTCAGAAACCTTCCAAACTGTGCTGTCAACTACAAGCCTACTCTTACTATAAATCTGCATATACGATTAAGTTTATGACTGGTGTTACACACCAGCAGGGCTCATTTCTTTCGTAAGCCTTCCGTATGGTGGACGTGTGTCAGATAATGCCATATTTGAACAAAGCAATATTATTACTATGATGGATAAAAAAGACATTGTACTGGCAGATAAAGGATTCAGAATAAATGAGTTTTGCAGAAAACATGACGTCACGCTGTGTACACCTTTTTTTCTCAGAGACAAACAGCAATTTTCAAAATCTGAAGCAAATATGAATCGATATGTTGCTAAAGCTCGGGTACATATTGAAAGAAGTAATCAACGCTTAAAAGCTTTTGACGTTTTAGGCACAACTATGCCTGCATGTCTTATGAGTAAAGTTAAAGAAATTTTCACGATTATTTGTGGTGTGGTAAATATGAGTGCGCCGATTTTAAAGAAAGATAAATTTTATAGCTGAAAAAATAGATTTATTATTTTTTTTGGTTTGAAAAAATTCATAAGTAATTGAATCTTATAAATCGATGTGCATTTATAATATTTCCATATAAATATGAATATTTTTTTATTCACAAAAAAAAATATTAATTATAATCTGTGAATTTTTTAAGTCCAAACATTTTTAAAATACAATAAAAAATAGTAATTATAGTTGTGCTTTTATAACTACAGTAATAAATTACAAAAATAATTATTAAACAAGTAAGAATGTTATTTAATCAAACAAACAGTTGTTAAAGATATAATTATTAAAAAGGTTAATAAAGAAATATTTTTGGATGGTAAAAAAGTAGTTAAATTTTTTTAAAACATAAATATTGTCAATTACAATGATAAAAAATAAAATTTGTTCAATTATTATTGTTAGGATCATTTGAAGTTTGAGCGACGCAGATGCAATGAATCATTTTATTAAAGTAAATACCTTTCAAAGAATGCAGCAATTCTTTTGCATACAATTCATCAAAATTAACAGTTAATACAGCTAATTTGTTATCAAAAGATGTATAAATAATGAAATCAGTGACTGACATGTTTAAAACAGCCATACCTATTTGAACTTGAGCGTAATAGGAGTGTTTTTTTTTAAGCTCCAAGTTCCATTTTCAAAAACTAACCATGTTAATAATTGTAATACTTTTTCTAGTTTTCGCTTTTTACCCTCATAAGGACATTTTATCTCAACCAATTTTACAGGATTATTATTTTTGTCAAAAACCACACCGTCTGGTGAATATGCTAACCATGGGTTTTTTTCAGAGACAACAAGACCACATTCAGCTACTGTGATAGAAGGTTCAGATTCATCGTACAGGTTTCGAGCTAAAGGCTCATTATTCAAACAGTGTTGTGTGTAAGCATTAGTTATCGATTCTGGATAAAAATATTTTTTTGATTTTTGACGCCAATCAGGTTTTTTATTATTGCGATAGGTAAATAATTGATAAGAATCACTACCAGTTATTCTAAACTGTCTTTCTTCCAGCCAAGTTGAATGAAACTCCATTGTTTTTAGACAGATATCAACAACATTTCCATTCAACCCAGATACTATTTTTTGGCAGCATTCTTTGATAGGTTTTACTTTAACTTGCTCTAGCTGACTTAAAAAATTAGAAGAAAGTTGATTTTTGAAGAGTGCTTGGATTCTAGATAGATCACACGTAGAATTATTATTAATAATCTCAAGAACGTCGTGTCTTCCAGTTCTAAATAAAACAAAGAATTGAATACTTAACAAATGTGCAAAATTAATAATTGTATGACATAGAAACCAGTAATTCTACAAAAAAAAAGAAGAAAAAAAATATACAAATTATTTAGGTATATATATTTCGTTACATGTGTTCCTTCAATGCACTGCAGGGTAAATTTTCTAACATAATACTTAGCAGTTCGTCATTTTCTTCTTCAGTCAGCTTTATTGGTTCCATACAAACCGGTGGGTCTTGATTTTTTTTTTTATGTTTTTTACCTGGAGCCTCCAAATTTTTCTGTAGCTTTAATTGAAAACAGTCGTGTTCTTCCAATGGTTTAGGTTCATACTTTTCAAGCGCAGCCTTTTGCGGAGCACTCCACGTGCATTTTTTGTCAGTGCAAGTGATAAGCTGCAATTTTTCAACAGCATTTCTAAAAAAATTGAGATATAATATTAACAGTAGAGTCATTTTATAGAATTAAATTTTACTATGCTTGTTAAATTTATTTATAAGCAAAAAACTAACCTGTTGCAGTAGAGAAGTGTAGCTACTACATGCTTACAGCTTTCACTTAGACCAGCCTTGCACGAACATGACATTCCCATTATTTTCCCATTTTGCGATATTGCACCCACAATTTCATGCGGTGGATCTTTTAAACGAGAAGTTTGGAGACAGAATGCAATTATTTTATACTCATTATCACAACTAGTATCTGATTGCTGTAGGCCACATTTCATTAGATGTCCCGCATCAAGTATATCTTCACCACCAATAAAATTTTTATGACTAGGCTGAGTATTTGCAAACTCACAAATTTCTTGTATTGAAATTTTCATATTTTATTGAATTTTTTTTGAAAATTCGAGTTTAATAACTGTAAATAAATACACGCTTTCACATGAGAACAAGACAGCTGATTTAAAAATGCGTTTTAGAATAGTTACTGCTTCTGCCGCAAGGAGAAGCCACGCCCCCGGCAGATTTCCCAATACTCTGTTGCACATGACAGTAACTTGTTCTCGCCAGCTTAGAACTGGCGTAACAAGAATCCCGAGATTTTTTATCAACTCGACATACGGAGAGGGGACCCCACGTATCCGAATCTGAGGAAGTTGACCTTGCCTAAGTGTATTTATCGTCCGAGCTGAGCCAAGAAGCATCACCTGCATTTTTGCAGAGTTGAGGCGTAGGAGGTTGTGGTCCGCCCATTTACAGATCCGTGCGACGTCCTTCCTGACACGTGCTATACATTCGGTAATGCGACTGGGCGAACAGTGTGCGTAAATCTGCAGATCGTCCGCGTACTTGACAATCGCACAATTTCTTATCACGCCGTTGATGTCTGCTACATACAACGAAAATAGAGCAGGTCCTAAGACTGATCCCTGGGAGACTTCAGAGGTGACAGGTAGCCAGGAGGATATACCAGTTGACGTTCGTACTGCCTGCGTCCGACCCGTCGGATAGGACCAGGACCACTGCAGAGCAGAGCTGGAAAGATTTAGCGTGGCCAGTTTTTCTATAATTTTGCTGTGGTCGACTGTGTCGAAAACTTTCGAGAAATCGAAAAGGACCAGCATAGTAACTTCTCGACGATCAGTGGCGAGACGCACCGCATCTAGCACTTTCACGAGTCCAGCCTGCGTTGACCCACCCACCACGAAGCCAAATTGGTGCTTACCGTCAAGATCCAGAGCCTTCAGATATTTTGTTGAATCGGCTAACTCAATTCTCTCGAGAATTTTGGAGAGTTGGCATAAGAGTGATATCGGTCTGTAGTGTGAGGGGGTTGACGGATTCCGAACTTTCTGTATAGGCGTAATGTATGATTTTTTCCAGGGCGAAGGAAATGCCGAAGCGATCAGTGACGAGTTTAAAATGTCGAGAATCAATAAGAATAGTGGTGTGGTGCAGTGTTTCAGAAGGTAGCCTGACAACCCATCTGGGCCGAACACGTGAGAATCAGCCAGATGAATATGTCGTTTGAGAGTAGCAGGAGTGATATGAGCAAGGTAGAACCGTGTGTCATCGAACACTCTATCCAATTGTAAGGCCGCGGGTGGCTCGAGTGGTGTTGCGTTAAATATGGAACAGACATAGACATTCAGCTCATCCGGTGGTATGACGACTTCTTGGGGTGATCTTCCGGTGACAACTCCCAGGCTCCGTAGTTCTGACCAGAGGTGTTTCGGATTTTTGACTACCGAGAGTCAATCGGCATAGTATTGTGCCTTTGTGTGCCTAAGGAGAGTTTTGGACCCGATTTATAAGTGTTTTATATTCGTCATACTGAGATGCTCGTCTGGTACGCCGGTGTCTTGCGTGCGCTCGATTCCGTAGCTTAATAATCGCACGAAGCTCCGACGTCATCCAGGGTGCTGAGGGACGGCGAACAGTTGATGCACGGTAAGGCGCACAACGGTCGAGAAATTCTGTTAACGTATCGTTGAACAGAGAGACTTTCGTACTCGAGTCAATGTTATTTATAACAAGAGTCCAGTCGGGTGATACAAGGGCTGTCGGGAAATCAGGTTCACGTAGACATTGCCCGTTACGACGCAGTGCACCATGGGACGTAGGTGCGTGTGGGTTACCAAAACTGTAATTTATCGAAATTAGATCATGTCCCCCAGCAAACGGAAGACCGATTTGTTCGTGCGACACAACCTTTGCCATAGAATCGACTATACAAAGGTCTAGCCACGTTGAGGATGTTGTGGTGTGGTGCGTTGGTTCGTAGGGCACAATATCGAAATTGTAACAATTGAAAATCCGACGTAGATATTCGCTGTCCGGATTTTTAGTACAAAAATTCACATTCCAGTCACCCATTATGACCTTTGATACAAAGTCTTGACAAGTCGTTGCTGAAAGGGTTTCAATACTATTAGAGAGGGCTATTTTCGGTGGTCTATACACAATTCCCACAAGCATTTTTGCAATGCTTATCCCAGTAATACTAAGAAAGAGAAACTCGGTAGCCGGCACGTAGATATCTGTAGATATCTGTATCCGAGGTGGCAACGAGGTCTATCCGAAGCCGTTGACGAGTATAGATGCAGACGCCCCCCCCCCCCCCCCCCCCCCACCTTTACCGAATCGATTACAACGCGTGAGGTTATCACCTGTAATGTTAACAGTTTCATCGGATATATGAGGTTTCAACCACGACTCCGAAATAAGGATAATCTCATAGTGATGCGTGGAAAAGAATTGAGAAAGTTCTGCGAAACGAGGAGCAAGCGATTGAGCATTTATATGACATATTCTTAGAAGTGGTGGCGCTGAGATTACAGTAGGTGGCGGCGGAGGTGCATTATCGAGTCACAAGAGAGATTCCAGCTGTTCGACGGTAGAGATCCTGATGACCGGTGCATCTTGATTCTTTTTAATGAGGACAACCCCATCACGTGGCCACACATATTGGTACTGCTTCGCTTTTGCAGCGACTTTTACGGCCATTAGTAGGCTATGGACTTCAGACGGCAAGAATTTGTTTATGTGTATGATCAGCGAGTCGGGGAACGTGTTATTATTCTGTCACGCATGGATTGAGCCCGCTTTCCGCTTTGCGGAAAGAATGGAGCGCTGTAGGTTTGCTGAGCAGACACTTGGGAAGAGAGAGTGCGGTTTGTTCCTGTTTTTAGTGGCGCGCATCCACCTCAATTCGGTGATCATGTGTGAGTCGATATGTACGGTTAGCACGTTGCGGAGGGCGATGACCAGCTCCCGATCATCCGTATTCGGTTCGGGTAATCCAGAGATGACAAGATCGGTGGCATGACGAGTGCATTCTAGATGTCGGACTCGCTCAAGAATACCTGTATCCGCAGATACAACAGCTTAAGCCGGGGGACGCTGCTCCAGTGCGTCCATTCGCCGGGAAAGCAACTTGTGCGACTCAGATAGCGAAGCTGTGGTACCTTCTATACTGTTGAGCCTGGTGCTAACAGTGTCAAGTCTTGTGAGACTGTCGCGAACATCCGATCGGAGCTCACCCGGTCCCGAGACTTGACCTTTGATTACAGCGATGTCGCTCACAGCATTCTCAAGTCCATCGAGCTTGTTAGTGAGAGAGGATACAGTCCCTGTAATACTCGCCAGTTGCCCAGAAAGAGACGAGGACCAATGGTCCGCAGGCGAGGCTGCAAAAAGACTTGAGGTACTCGCGGTACTCGGGGTACTGGCGGGGCCCTTGCGGCAGGTGAAACAGTTTACGCTCGAGTTTGGCAGATCGGCCATCGATTTTATACCAAGTCGGGACTTAATACACTCAGTGTGAAACCCATGCGTATCCGAAAGACACAGGCGTACAACATCATCCGCGGCGATAGATTTTGAGCAGATACCACAATTTACAGCCGGCATATTGATATCTGAAGTGCTCGCGTAAATGTGTAATGGACAGCACAGAGACAGAGAGCATGGCGACATGTGGAAGGCCCTGTATATCGAGAGATGTCACTCAGGTGGACGAGCCCGTCAATCCCGCAAGGGAGAGACACACATCATCAACAACGCCCGTGAGTCCAAGTCCCGGATATGACACAGCTGAGTAGTCGGCCAGCAGCTAGTGAGTGGTAGATAAGTGGCCAATACGCAGTACATGCAAACAAGGGTCAGCTTACCGCACTAAGCAGCTGCGCGCACACACGGTACGGGACACACCTATGAGGCACTCTAGACGACAGAGGGTACGTTCCGATATACACTGCGAGCACTGTTCAGTGCTCTTACTGGGGAGAAATTCGTTTCGTTATAGACGGACAGTATACAGTCGCAGTATCCTAGGGAAATATATGACGTCATAAATCGTCGCCATTTTTCTACTGTGAACACTGGTGCCTTCGAGGTAAGGTGCTCTCAGTGCTTTGATCACGTGATCAACAGCGTTCAGAAATTTAACAGCTTCCACTATTGATAATTATTATTATTGAATATTGTCATTTAAAAATACCGGCCGTTAAAAACAAAAATGGAAAATTTGAATAAATTGTGTTTATTGCAGTGTGAAACAAATATTATGTATGAAATGAAAGTAACGCCAAAAAATGTCGATCACAGTATACTGTACTGCGTTCCGTTTTAAGCAGTAACCAGTATAGCTAACTATAAAGGAACGGCTTCGCAGTATACTAAATTGACGTCACACCTTGCAGTGCTCGCAGTGTATATAGGAACATACCCAGAGAACGATATAGAGATATAGGTGAGTCAAGATAAATAGAGCGTTATACATTAGACATCCGCGGTGATGCGAAACGGCCAGCACACACACAAAGATAACATGTAGCACATACACACAGTCAACAGGATCACACCGACAGAAGGAGAGGCCAACTGTCAAACAGGCAAGCCTAGTTCAAAATCAGCGATAACATTTATCGATTTCATAGTAGAAAATGCACATGTTTCCTGCACAACACACATGGCATCAAGGGCGCCAGTACTGCAACCAGTAAAGTTACAGGTGTAAAAGAAGAACCGACACCGTCACTGGAATAGTGTTCCTACAGGATTAATTAAGACAGAAATGTATCAATTCGAATCGACCAACAGTTAGGATGACACACATGCGAGATTCCCGAGACGCGATCGCACGGGGAATAAATGCAGAATTAGTGCCCTGGTGGTGCAGGAGAGCAACCAATGCGCCAAAACAATCACCGCACAGAATTACACAAACTAGGTAAGACTGGACAAAATAACTGGGAATAATACCACGGAATATTAGAGAGAGAGAGAGAGAGAGAGAGAGAGAGAGAGAGAGAGAGAGAGAGAGAGAGAGAGAGAGAGAGAGAGAGAGAGAGAGAGAGAGAGAGAGAGAGAGAGAGAGAGAGAGAGAGAGAGAGAGAGAGAGAGAGAGAGAGAGAGAGAGAGAGAGAGAGAGAGAGAAAGAGAGAATACCCCGCCTAGCATAGCAACCATAGACATACACACACACATATGCATTGTAACGTGGAATTTCCGATGGGCGTTCCAAACGGCTCCCCGAACCCTGTGTCATGGGAAAATTACGCAACGATTATACATATTCCTACGTTTATTCAGAACAGAGAATTACGTTATAATTGATAACAACAATGGTGAGTGCGGGCGTTAACGTTATATTTAATTCATGTATAAGAAAAATTAGGCGTGCGTTACGCCGGGAAGCAGGGTTGAGACTGCTCACACGGCCTCTCGCCGGGCTCGACGACAGTGCATATAAAGTACATATAAAGTGCATATAATCGCGTAATTTGAGCACTGCTGCCGATGAGGAATCCAAGCGCGCAGGGCGGGCTATGCTGCACGACGAATTTCGTACTCATTCAATAGATCCCCGGCATTTTCCTACGAGAGGATATAAAACTGTTACATTTTATCGCAAATGGTCCAGCTCTATCACATCCCCCGACGAAGACAAAGGAGCGACTCTGCAGCTTCTGATTTCTCGTAGGACTCTTTCATTACGTTTAGCCTGTTCCTCAATCTTTCGTTTTAATTTCCTTCGTTCTAATACTTACAAAGCAAAGGGATTTTTTTGTCAACAATATCCGGTGAACGCTGAAATATAGGTGGGAGTATTAAATTTCCACAGCAAGAGTAGAATAGACAAGACGGATATCATTCCAGAAATGGCAGCTATTCATGGGATTCCTATACTTTCGAAGTTAGCCCATGTATTGTTGACCCGACGGGTCGCTCTGTTATTCGCGAGGACACTCTCGAGGGCTAAAATGGCTTGTCCTTGATCCTCAAGGGTATCCAAGTTAATCACGCGATGCAATACAATTTCCCGGCCTGTTACAAATTCGTTTAGCGGGGAAATGGTATCTGCATGTATTTCTGTTAATTGAGAAGTCATATGTTCTACGATTAATTTGACTCGCGTTTTCAAAGTTTGAAGTTCACAGCTCTGATTCGTGGTTATCAGGGATGGCTTGGTGATTTGAATAATAAAAGTCTGCATTGAAGCGCATGTTCTGGTTACCTCAATTGGCTTCGAAGGTAAGATTATTTGTGATCCCTGCGTTCTTATGTAAGCAATATCTGTGACGAGAAAACGACTCAGGCTGCATCCTCGTGGTATGGGATCAGTTATTTTCTCACAAAGTTCAATAGTATCGTTGCGATGTCCCACATGACGGTAATCAGCAATAAAATAATCGGTTATCTGTTTCAGTTGAGAAAATGTGACTTCTCTTATAAAATTCTTACGTACTAATTTCAAAGTATATGTTGGGTTAAGCGTTACATAAGTGTGATTTATTCTTACGGGTACCGGGGTATTCTGAATTATTACCCAAGGTTCCTTTTCTGAGTAAGGCACTGTGAGTATATAGATAAGTTTGCCTTTTTCTGTGGTGTATAGTTAAATCACTTATTTTAATAAACTTCTCGTAATTTTCCTCCTTAATAGGTATTAGTGTCCTTTTGTCATTGGCGTTGAAAGCTCGAAGAGCTGTCACAAGCTTCTTTGGAGTAAAAAAGGGTGTTATCGATGATACCATGCCTCCCGAATTGCATGGCAGTCATTACCAGATCGATTAGTCGTTGCAATTCCTTAATTTCGAATAAACTTAGAGTTATAGCTTCCATGTATTCCTGATAAGCAAGCGTTTCGTTACCTTTTATTTTTAATGATTCTAATTGTTCCCATACAGTTTCCAAAGAGTGTTTAAGTTTGAGCTGATTTGTAGTCAAGATGTTAATTTGGACTTTGATTGACTTTGTTACAACACGGTTTAGAGTGTCCGTTACGTTTTTTAGTGAGGCAAGATTCCCATTAATTATTTCCAAATCATCCGCGTTAGCAGTTCCATAGATTGATTTTTGGATTGTTCTTAAAAAGTCAAACATTCCTCTTTTCGGTCTGATGTTTGGCGAGAGATGAGATTTCCTTGGGGGATACATTTCATTTGCCAGGCCCGTCAGAAGGATATGTTTTCCAAATACTGCCTCAACCTCGCGTGAGGCTTCGTGAGTAACATCGCTCGACGCGAGCGCTTTTTGAGTACTTTTTTTGGTTCCGTGGGATTGAGATTCCCTTAATTTAGAGGGGCGGCGCGTCATTTGAGGAATAGGCACACCCAGGTCTAAAATGACTTCCAAAATATTCTTGTGTGACGAGGCACGGGCAAATCCTAAATCTAAAGCGTCCAGGGCGGACTGGGCGAGGGATCGCTGACCAGGATTCCAATGGTCCAGACAGGTATCCCGTATCGTCTGGAGGCCTCCGAGTTTGTTGTGGATGTCGAGTAATGGTTTGGTGAACCCACTTGCGTCAATGGATTGGAATATCTTCCATCTTTCCTGGTACATGTATAATTTGCCCACTTCCTCCTGAAGTAAAGTCCCTTTGATAACTAAGACATCGAAGTAGGCTAGGGATAGACTGCTACACCTATAACAAAAGAAACTAAGACTCTATTCCGTGGAGATCCAATCGTTACCCTAAACCCGTTTTGATCTAATTCTAGGGATTGGATCGTTTTCCCTTGGTCCGGTGTCGTATTCGTAGTACGGTTTGGTATTATTCAGATGGGTCTTCCAATAAGATGCTGTAGAATCATCCGTGGTTTTCTTGTAAGTGATATTTCCTTTTTGTTCGTTGATCTCAACGACGACGAATGGTCCATTCCAAATCCTTTCCAAGGCGTTCTGTTGTGTATGGTTCTTGATCATTACTTTATCTCCCACTTGATATAAAGGAGTTTTTCGTCGTGTTCCTTGGTCCACTTGTTTTTGGTTTTTCTCTCTGGATTTGGTGAGCCAGACTAGAGCTTTCTCGAACCATTTCTCCCATTTTCGTATCCACAACATTTTCTTATTATTCACGGTTTTCAATTGGTTTTCGCGGAAACCGTCAGGATTGTTGTCTTCCTGACAGAACATAAGGTTGTGAGGCGTTTCACCTGTTGATTGATGAACGGAAGTGTTAAAGGCACGTGCCATTTCTGTTGAAACCTTGTCCGAGGTGTGTAGTCTCTCTTTGCAGGCAGTTCGAATATAGTTTTTCAAGACACTATGCATCCGTTCTATAGAGCCGTTCGACTGTGGGGGATGCAGTCGTGGTGATATGTTTGATATTACAGTGTTCGAGAAAGGAATCGGTCAGCTAGTTACAAAATTCCTGTCCCATGTCCGTCAGGATTACTTTGGGGTACCCGAAGTTACCTATCCAGTACTCTGATAGAGCTTTGATAACTTCTATCGCGGTTTTGTTCGTAAGTGGGGCACATTTAATGAATTCAGTTATTGAATCCTGCATTGTGAGGATATATCGGTGTTTATTCCAAGATTCGACCAGAGGTCCGACGATATCTATTGAAATTTGATCAATAGGTTTTTCAGCAAAGGTTTCGAAAAGAATAGCGGGTGATTTCATTTGTATCCTTTCTTTTTTATACATCTGACACGTGGGGCATGCCTGGATAAAGGAATTGATATCATTCTCTATACGTGACCATACGGCCATTTCTTTTACTCGGTCAATTGTTTTTGCTAGGCCGAAGTGTCCATTGATATCGTTGTGAGCGCTGGCCATGATTTCTCTCTGTTGCTTTTTGTTAGGCACATCCTTTCCTGTCAAGCAAAATGATATATCTGCACCTGAGTCCTGACGTATCCTCTTGAGATCTTCGATGATGGAATTGGTTTCTTCTTTGGTGATCTTCTTAGGGTCAAACCAGAAGTATATCTTTTCGTACCTTTTTGGATAAATGTAGTTTCTGAGTTTCTCACGTCGAACAGTCTGATTCTTTGGTATAGTCAGGGTGTTGTCAGAGGCATCCTTTTCTTCAAAGGTAATCTTTACCCATTTTCCGTCCTCCTCTCTTCGATTTCGGTTGGGAACGAGTTTGATGTGAGATTTCGTTCTGCCTGTTGTGAGTGATAATCTCTCGATGTCAATGTGGGGTACGGCAATATGGTGGACGCATTCGGGATTCCTATCAATTGGCGTGATTCCGTATAGTCCCTTTTCCAATTCGGTGAGTTTTCCGAAAATCTCTTCCTTTGTGCAAAAGACTCTAGATAACTCATCCGCTACTACGTTACTTTTTTCCGAAACATGTTCTATCAGGAATGAGTATCCCTCCAATCTTAGTCTCCAACGCAACAGGCGTTGACTGGGTTCTACGCAATTTTTCAGCCATACGAGTGCACGATGATCGGTGCGGATGATGAAGGGTTTATCTGGTGTATTGAGCAAATATACTCTTAGTCTCTTGACGGCCTATACAACAGCAAGCATCTCCTTCTCTGTCGTGCTGTAATTCTTTTCCGCATCATTCAGGGTTCAAGATAAGAAATATATAGGGTGGCCGTCTTGAGATAGTACGGCTCCTTTTCCATCGTTTGACGCGTCGCGCGTCGGTGGTAACGAAGTATTGTTTAGCTAGGTCTGATCTCACAAGTATCGGTGGCGTGACCAACTTTTCTTTCAGGGTTTCGAAGGCTTCTTGACAGGCAGCTGACCAATCCCATGGGGTGTCCTTTCTTGTTAACCTTGTTAATGGTTTCGCTAACATTGAATAGTTTTGTATAAACTTTCGGTAATACCCCGTCAAACCAAGGAAGAATCGAATCGTCTCAACGTTGACTGGAACGGGTAATTGTTGCATCTCTCTGGTCTTCTCCGGATCTGGTTTGCTTCCTTCGTCAGTGATGACATATCCGAGGTATCTCACTTCAGTTTTCATGAAGGCGCACTTCTCCGGCTGGAGTTTCAGGTTACATTGTCTTAAACGCTGAAATACGGTTCTTACATTTCGATGGTGTTCTTCCTCCGTTTCACCAAAAATTATTACGTCATCAACGTAGACGCAACAGATTTTCTGATTCAATCTCTCAGCGCATCGTTCATCATGCGTTGAAAGGTCGCAGGAGCGTTCTGTAATCCGAAAGGCATTCGTCGGTATTCGAAATGCCCGTCGGGTGTTGAGAAGGTAGTATATTTCTTGGAGTCAGCAACCATGTTGATCTGGTGGAAACCTGCGGCCATGTCGACAGTAGTAAAGAACTTGGCCCTTCCCATGTGATCGAGTAAATCCTCGATTATTGGTATCGGATAAGAATCCTGAACGGTAAGTTCATTAATCTTCCTGAAATCGATCACATTTCTATACTTGGGTTTTCCGTCGGGGCCCGGTTTTCTGGGTACAACCCAAACTGGCGAGTTGTATGGCGACTCGGATTCCGTTATTATTCCTTGTTTCAACATTTTCTCTACTCCCTCTTTTACAACCTGCTGGTGCAGCTGTGGAGTACGGAAACTTTTCACATTTACAATGCGTTGAGGATCTGACAACTAGATGCGATGTTCAGTCATTGAAGTTCCATTGACCATGACTAACTCCTGTAAGGCAAAGATATTGCTGAAATCCTAAAGAATACTCCAAATTTCCCTCTGGTACTCTACCGGTAGGTGTTTCAAGTCGACAGTATGTTGGAGCGCCTGCTCTCTTACATCACGTGGTTGTTGCTATACACCCGGGGTTGACATACTCTTTACTCGGTGGACTTGGACATTCTCCAGTCCGAGCTCGATATCTTCGTCCTCACCGATGGTGATGATTCCATAAGCAGTTCCATGATTGTTCGTGTGTACAATCTGCACCGGGATATTTTCCATAGGCATTCCGTCTTTATAGACCATGCGTAACATGAGATCGAAATTCCTTTCGTCGGTATCGATGGCAATTTCGTTCACCGAATTTGGTTTAAATCAAATTTTTCAGTCGCTACTAAGGTGGTGTATTCGAGCGTCGAGGCATTCAACTGGAAATCTCGCCTCCTCATAAACGGGTTTCCCATGATTCCATCTTCTTCGTCAGGCAGATAATCGTTTGGTATAATGACGAATTCGTCCTTTAGCCCCATGTGAGTTAGTACATCAATTTCATTCGCGAAATTTAGTGCTTCGCCAGTCTTAAAGGAAATTTTGCGTTTGATAATTGGACAAATTTGTTTACCCGATGGATAAATAACCTTCCGTTTTATGAGGTTTATTGATGCACCTGTATCGACCATAAGGGCTACTCCTTGCTTAGTTTCTCCAAATTTTATTACAGCAGACTGTAGTAGCCCCTATGAAACTGAACATACACGGGCTCCTGTTGGCACTCGTCCTCTAGTTCGTCCTTCTGTCCCTCTATTTCCCCTTCCTCTGATTGGAGTTCCTCTGACGTGCAATTGACTTGGTCGTTGTGCGGTTTGTCTTTGAGGCTGGCGTTTTGAAAATTTGCGTCTTGCTTATTGCCGTTGGTATTGCGGCGTTGGTCGTTCTGTGGTCGGCGCGGAGCGTAACAGTTCCGGCCGTAGTGTTCTTTGGTTCCGCAGTTATGACATACTGCTTGTTGTTCATAGGCGGTCCGATGTGTGTTACAGGTGTGGCATTCACATCTCTGGAGTTCCTTATCTTCATCTTGTTCCGCTTCATCGTGGTGGTGGACAGACGCTGGTGGTCGAGGAGTCGACCTTGGCGAGTTCGTCGAGGTTCTTTGTTGTACCTGGAATTTTTGCGTATCTGATGCGCTGCCTGGCCCGTAAATTTGGGACTTGTTCCAAAACGTGGGTTTCGAGGCTGTGTCGTTACTGTTCATCAGCTGTTGTTGCTGCATTCAGAAATTCAATTCCTCGTCTTCGACTTCTTTCGCGGCCTTCTGGGCTTCTAGTAACTTGAAGTACTGACGGTTTTTGACTTGATGGAATATCCTCGGATTGAGTCCGTACAGATAGTACTAGCACACTCTATTTTCGAGGTCTTGAAGATTAGGATCGATGTTCACTCGTAGTTGTTGATTCGAGAAGGCAGCTACGAGATCTTGGTAGATCTGATTGAATTTGAGATTGTAGCCCTCCACAGTGTCGCCCTCTTGGCCTGTTCTGCCAAGCTCCATTTCCAATGTAGTGGCACTTTTCTCGACAATGACGGCTGATCTTACGACTTCGAGTAAAGTTGGGATTGTACGAGGTCTCCTCTGGTTGATGGTCTTCTGAAGAGCTCCTCCTGTCTTCAAGCTGATTACCATGCTCAAAAACGGAAGACGTTGGGTTGGCATAACTACCATATCAGCGGCTTTTAATTGCATGATCCAAGCGTGTACATCTTCGCCGGCTTTTCGTTCCAGTCTGCAATCAATCATCTTGATGGCTTGAAACGCGGGTAGGAAATCTTGGATCACGTAGGGCTCGTCCGCTGGGCGATTTGGATCTCCGGGGTATCTTCCGGCAGCATCGGGGCGTAGGCTGACATCGTTCAAGTAAGCTTCCGTTCGTGCATACGGGCCTGGGTCTCTTGGATCCCGAGGGGGAAGTACGTCTCGGGGTGGCGCAGTGGCCGGTAGTTGAATTCTCGTTTGGTTTCTTCGAGCGAGTTCCTCAATGGTCCTCATTATCTTCTGCTGTTGGCCTAAAGCTTCGGAATCACTCAGAAACTGGGTCATACTGAACGTCACAGTGTCCGGACGACGATGTGGTAAAGTAGCAGACATTTCCAAGGCTCTTCGAAGTTTGTCCTCTTCTTGCTGTTCTAGACGACGACGCGGGACGTTGCCACGGGTATAGCTACCAGTACCTCGTGGGATTTCGTAATCCGTCGGACCAATAGGCCACTATGGACTAGGCCTTGGTGTAAGGCGTACGTTCGGCATCCGTGATAAACGTCGGCTTTCCTCCAGAACGCGTTGCAGTGTCGAATCCGTATCCGACAAGGTATCATAGTTTACATTGGCTCGCGCGGTGGAGAATCAGTCGTTTTCTAATAAGCGATTTTGGTGAAGGATCGATATTAGCATCGCATTTATACCTTGATGGTCCAAGTCTGAACTGGCTGGGGAGCCCACCTCATTGATGCGCGGTGTCGGTAGCAGCAATCGGTTTTGAGCGAGCGCGTATAATGCTGAGTAATGTCGTGGGTTTGTTACGGTTGAGGGATCTATCTGAGTAGGACCTTCCACCTCTGATTCTACGAGACGCGCGGTATCTACTTGAATTTGCGGTATCGCTCCGGTATGGTTTCCGGGCGGCCTCAAAATACACTTCTCGCAAAAATTAAGGGAACAACAAAATTTTCGCAATTTTTTGGTGATTTTCAACAGGCTGTATTTCAGTGAAAAATGGTCGTACAAGAAATAAAAAAACAAAGCTTTTGAAGCTTGAAGACTCTAGTTTTTGAATTTTTTGGTTAAAAATTTTTCGAAGCACTATTAGCCATGCAATCCTTGGATAAAGCACGAAGAAAAAATTTTCAAAATTTTTTACATTTTTTTTTTTCGCCCTACGGGCATGGAAAAATTTTTCCGAGCTAAACCAATGCATAGGTCGCATAGCCTGTTTATTCAGCTTCAAGATGCTTCTTTTTAAACCTCGATACGACCATTTGTCTTCGAGATATCGAATTTTGAATGCCAAAGGATCCTTTTTCACTCAACTGCCGATATCTCTGGAACTACTGGTCGCACAGCGAGCCGAAGGGCAGTTTCTTTTTCTGCAGAAAATTTCCTACAAAAATCTGTCATGGTTGATGTCAAAAAAAATTTTTTTCCACCTGTAGCGTTAACGTGAAAAAAGAGCAAAAAAATGCCATTTTGCCTTTTTTTGGATAATCGACTGTATCTTTGTCAATATTGGGGGAAGAGCTTAGGTTAGAAGAAAATTTTACAGCCTAATGTACCCCAAAGGTCCCCCTAAATCGGTAGATTGATCGGTTCAGCGGTTTTCCTGGACCGATTGATTGAAATTTTGAAAAAATCAAGGGAACAAGGTTTTTGTTTCTTAAGGAACCTTGTTCTCTTAATTTTGTCAAAATTTCAATCAATCGGTCCAGGAAAACCGCTGAACCGATCGATCTACCGATTCAGAGGGACCTTTGGGGTACATTAGGCTGTAAAATTTTCTTCTAACCTAAGCTCTTCCCCCAATATTGACGAAGATACAGTCGATTATCCAAAAAAAGGCAAAATGGCATTTTTTTGCTCTTTTTTCACGTTAACGCTACAGGTGGAAAAAAATTTTTTTTGACATCAACCATGACAGATTTTTGTAGGAAATTTTCTGCAGAAAAAGAAACTGCCCTTCGGCTCGCTGTGCGACCAGTAGTTCCAGAGATATCGGTAGTTGAGTGAAAAAGGATCCTTTGGCATTCAAAATTCGATATCTCGAAGACAAATGGTCGTATCGAGGTTTAAAAAAAAGCATCTTGAAGCTGAATAAACAGGCTATGCGACCTATGCATTGGTTTAGCTCGGAAAAATTTTTCCATGCCCGTAGAGCGAAAAAAAAAATGTAAAAAATTTTGAAAACTTTTTCTTCGTGCTTTATCCAAGGATTGCATGGCTAATAGTGCTTCGAAAAATTTTTAACCAAAAAATTTAAAAACTAGAGTCTTCAAGCTTCAAAAGCTTTGTTTTTTTATTTCTTGCACGACCATTTTTCACTGAAATACAGCCTGTTGAAAATCACCAAAAAATTGCGAAAATTTTGTTGTTCCCTTAATTTTTGCGAGAAGTATATTAGAAACATTTGGGTTATCGGTAGTTGTTGAGCGATAATAGTTATTGATTGCTTCTCGATTGGTATTTTTATTCGTAAAAGCTTCCTCTTGACGATTTTCTTCGGTTAATTGGTTATTTGGTTGTTGCATTTCCTGAAACATTTGGTTGGTGACGCTTTCAAGCGTGTCTTCGGGACGCGGAACTGTCTCAGAGTTTCGATTTATTTTTACATTATTGCGACGAATGAAGTCGTGTTCACGGCGTTCTTGATTTCTCAATTGAATGAAACGGGTAACCTCTTCTATAGGCAAATCTTCACGGCGAGCAAGTTGACGCGCACTTAACCTCTCTCCGTTTAATTGCTCTAGACCAAGACGGTATATCTGCCCATGGCAGTTAAATTATTACGTTCGGTGGCTTCTCGTAGCCTATTCACAAGCTGAGTCATTTGGTTTGTGAAATCCCAAAATCTCTCTTCAAACCGGGATTCAGAAGTGACGGATTGTCCATCTTCTGCAGTCTCAACAATAGGAGGAGGTACTGCCGATCTCCGGTCATTGTTTTCGTTCACGTCCATTGTGAATTTATTTTTAAATTTACCTTGAGTCAAGCTTTGACTTTATTTATTTGAATGATTCAAGTTTGACCATCAAATTCTTATTTTCGATCACGATTTTTCTTCGACACGTTCATGGTGACTCGAGTAAGTAACAAAATTCTTGTACTTACGCTAGAAGTAGCCAAATTGAGGTGTGAAGCATCACACTCGAAGATCGTCGTAGCCGTCGGTACGAGGCTTCGATGTCCTGGAGTCTCTGACAGGCACCGGGGGCAAGAATATAAGAGCAGTTCGAGTATGAGTATCCTTATTCTCACTTCACTTCACTTAGATAGTTTGAACGCGAAGTTTATTGTATCCAAGCAGTGCAGAATTTTATACTTGCTTCCTTTCCAATCAATACACAAATTCCCTATGGGAATTGTCCAGTGTAGAATCAGGCGGTCCACACTCGGTCCCTGATTATCAAGCGGTCTACACGCAGTCCTTGATTCTCTACGCAAGGCGGTCTTTCACTCTATCCCTTGCCAGGTGCAATTCGTAATAATTACTTATAGACGCGTAGCCGAAGGTTCGCGCGTGAATTTATTGGGCTTATGCACTCACTTCCAAAGTTCGTCACTATGATCCGGCCGTTTGATACGCGCGCCGCGTTCGTTGGTTTAAACCGGATCCTGGCAGGATTGCCAAATTTGTCATGCGAAAATTAAGCAACGATTATACATATTCATACGTTTATTCAAAACAGAGAATTACGTTATAATTGATAACAACAATGGTGAGTGCGGGCGTTAACGTTATATTAAATTTATGTATAAGCAAAATTAGGCGTGCGTTACGCCGGGAAGCAGTATTGAGACTGCTCACACGGCCTCTCGCCGGGCTCGACGACAGTGCATATAAAGTGCATATAATCGCGTAATTTGAGAACTGCTGCCGATAAGGAAGCCAAGCGCGCAAGGCGGGCTACGCTGCACGATGAATTTCGTGCTCGTTTAAATGATCCCCGGCATGTTGCTACGAGAGGATATAAAACTGTTACATTTTATGACAAATGTTCCAGCTCTATCACACCTGGACGGGTCGCAAAATTAGGGATCCCGCAGATCAGACCACGACTCATTTCGGAAAAGAGCGCCAGGACAACGGTCACGCATCCGAGACTTTGAGAGGGGACCATTGTCGGTCTAGCGAATACGACTTTTCAGGATTTTTGTTTTTTTATTTTTGTCGCGAGTAAATGCGGCATCATGCAGGGGATCGGCGGCGAATTCGAACGACGTTACCGGATGGCAGGCGCGGCGGATCGCGACGAAAGGAGGGCCTCACACGAGGCTGCGGAGACAGCGTCAACGGAGAGCTCTGCCGCTAGGGAACCCAAGGCGGACGAGATCCCCGTTGGTGGCCGGCGAGCCATGGCCTCCCCACACCGCGCTGACGTCAGGCAACCTCGCGAAGTCGTCACCACGCCACTGTCAAACTACGAGATAGCGAAGACTAGACAGCCAATCATCACCCTGCCACAGCGGCCGCTAAATATAGCGATAAGTTAGGCTATAAAAATTTCGGAAAGAAAACACCAATTAGAGCGGGAGAATTTTGACAACGGATAGCGCCTATGTTCGAGGCATGTTCGAATTGCGACTCCGATTTGCGGGGCTCGACACTTGAGTTCTGGCGACGTTTCGCGACGGTCGAGCTTTCGGAAGAAAATAGTGAAAGAAAAACAAAAAAAAGATAAATTTTTTGTGTGTGAGGGACATGGCCAAAACGGGAGTCGGCGATTTTTTGGTGTGGTTACGGAGCGGTAAGTGCTTTTAATTCTTTGCGGACGCATTTCGAGTGCAAGTAGATCGGCGCACCGGCACTCGGTTGGCCAAGCCCTGGTTGAGTTAGAGTAGTACTCGAAATTCGTTTGCCGATCTCCTTGTTGGTAACCGTAGCCTGAGTTTTGCGATTACGCATAGAGTCAATCCGATTCCTGTAGAGTCTCGTGTAAAGTCACGGTGTTGCTTGGAGCCAATTTCGGTTTGAAATTAAGTGTAGCCAAATTCCGCTGCACAGGGTCTCGTCGAGTCAGCGTAGGTAAAACGAAAAGTGTCACCTCTTGTGTGGGTCGCGTATCAGCGTGCGTAGACGCTTAGATTCGCGGGACGGTTTGCGAACCTTTTTTTGAAAACAGCGACTACGACTGGAGCTCGGATGCGTAATAATACGCTATAAGCAAGCACGAAAAAAAAGCTTCCTAGAATTATTAATTTAGTCGTAATTAGCGCGTCGACTCACGTTCTTTTGGTTTAGTTCATAAATTATAGTTCCTCAGTAGGGTGGCGATTAGCGCACGTAGGCATAAGGAATTTTCTAGATTTATTAACGATCGCGGTTACCGCGTCGATTATGATTTCGGTTAAGTTTTTTGTCTAGCGGGTTATTGTTACGTGGCGATTAGCGCCGTGAATAGTAGAGGACGGTCGCGGTTAGCGCGTCGAGTCACCTCCCTGTTTTGTTTTTTCTTTTAAATTATTGTCTGGCAGTAAAGTGGCGATTAGCGCCCGTTGAAATGAGGGGTCAATCCCGACTTAGTCATTTAATTTTCTTTCTTCTTTTCTGTTATATTATTCTCTTTTCTTTTGTTTGTTAGATCTAAGTAGTGGAGTATGAGTCGCGAATGGCGAATTACGAATTATAACTTCTCGTGGTATTTGAGTCGCAGTGAGTGACGTTTGAATAATTATTTTTTTTGTATATTTTCTTTTTGTTGGTATTATCATTCGAAAAAAATATATTTGTCGATTTTATCAGTGCTTCGTAAAATAACATGTTGGCGTACGTGTTTCATATCTCTCTGTACCCAAAAATTACCCCTCCCCTCTCCGCGGTACTGAGCTGGCAAGTATATGGTCGCGGTATATCGCATTACCGATTTCGAGGCGTGTTGTTCACGCCAGGCGCCCAAAAAATTTCGCGATATTGTTTTAGGTCCAGGATACCTCGCGGACGCCAATTTATTGTGCATGCGGTAAGTTCTCGGTCATTTTCTCCGAGTAACCGAGGAGCGGGAAAAATCCACGTCACAATATATATATATATATATATTGTAACGTGGCATTTTGGATGCGCGTTCCAAACGGCTCCCCGAACCCTGTAAGGAACTCGAGATTAGGGATCGCGCGGACAAGACCGCTAATCATTTGGAAGAAGAGCGCCAGGACAACGGTCACGGATCCGAGACTCTGAGATGGAACAATTTTCGGTCTAGCGAATACGATTTTTCAGGATTTTTGTTTATTTTTTTTGGTTTCGAGTAATTGCAGCATCATCCACAGGATCGGCGGCAAATTCGAACGACGTTACAGGATTGCAGTCGCGACGGATCGCGACAAAAGGAGGGCCTCACACGAGGCTACGGAGAGGGCGTCAACGTAGAGCTCTGCCGTGAAGGAACCCAAAGCGGATGAGACTCTCTCTCTGTCTCACCCTCTCCCTCTCCCTCTCCCTCTCCCTCTCCCTCTCCCTCTCCGTCTCCCTCTCCCTCTCCCTCTCCCTCTCCCGCTCCCGCTCCCGCTCCCGCTCCCGCTCCCGCTCCCGCTCCCGCTCCCTCTCCCTCTCCCTCTCCCTCTCCCTCTCCCTCCCCCTCCCCCTCCCCCTCCCCCTCCCCTCCGCCCCTCCCCCTCCCCCTCCCCCTCCCGCTCCCCCTCCCCCTCCCCCCCTCCCCGCCCCCTCCCCCTCCCCCCTCCCCCTCCCCCTCCCCCTCGCCCTCCCCCTCTCCCGCTCCCTCTCCCTCTCCCTCTCCCTCTCCCTCTCCCTCTCCCTCTCCCTCTCACTCTCTCTCTCTCTAATATTCCGTGTCCTTTGTCTTCGTCGGGGGATGTGATAGAGCTGAACCATTTGCGATAAAATGTAACAGTTTTATATCCTCTCGTAGGAAAATGCCGGGGATCTATTGAATGAGTACGAAATTCGTCGTGCAGCATAGCCCGCCCTGCACGCTTGGATTCCTCATCGGCAGCAGTGCTCAAATTACGCGATTATATGCACTTTATATGTACTTTATATGCACTGTCGTCGAGCCCGGCGAGAGGCCGTGTGAGCAGTCTCAACCCTGCTTCCCGGCGTAACGCACGCCTAATTTTTCTTATACATGAATTAAATATAACGTTAACGCCCGCACTCACCATTGTTGTTATCAATTATAACGTAATTCTCTGTACTGAATAAACGTAGGAATATGTATAATCGTTGCGTAATTTTCCCATGACACAGGGTTCGGGGAGCCGTTTGGAACGCCCATCGGAAATTCCACGTTACAATGCATATGTGTGTGTGTATGTCTATGGTTGCTATGCTAGGCGGGGTATTCTCTCTTTCTTTCTCTCTCTCTCTCTCTCTCTCTCTCTCTCTCTCTCTCTCTCTCTCTCTCTCTCTCTCTCTCTCTCTCTCTCTCTCTCTCTCTCTCTCTCTCTAATATTCCGTGGTATTATTCCCAGTTATTTTGTCCAGTCTTACCTAGTTTGTGTAATTCTGTGCGGTGATTGTTTTGGCGCATTGGTTGCTCTCCTGCACCACCAGGGCACTAATTCTGCATTTATTCCCCGTGCGATCGCGTCTCGGGAATCTCGCATGTGTGTCATCCTAACTGTTGGTCGATTCGAATTGATACATTTCTGTCTTAATTAATCCTGTAGGAACACTATTCCAGTGACGGTGTCGGTTCTTCTTTTACACCTGTAACTTTACTGGTTGCAGTACTGGCGCCCTTGATGCCATGTGTGTTGTGCAGGAAACATGTGCATTTTCTACTATGAAATCGATAAATGTTATCGCTGATTTTGAACTAGGCTTGCCTGTTTGACAGTTGGCCTCTCCTTCTGTCGGTGTGATCCTGTTGACTGTGTGTATGTGCTACATGTTATCTTTGTGTGTGTGCTGGCCGTTTCGCATCACCGCGGATGTCTAATGTATAACGCTCTATTTATCTTGACTCACCTATATCTCTATATCGTTCTCTGGGTATGTTCCTATATACACTGCGAGCACTGCAAGGTGTGACGTCAATTTAGTATACTGCGAAGCCGTTCCTTTATAGTTAGCTATACTGGTTACTGCTTAAAACGGAACGCAGTACAGTATACTGTGATCGACATTTTTTGGCGTTACTTTCATTTCATACATAATATTTGTTTCACACTGCAATAAACACAATTTATTCAAATTTTCCATTTTTGTTTTTAACGGCCGGTATTTTTAAATGACAATATTCAATAATAATAATTATCAATAGTGGAAGCTGTTAAATTTCTGAACGCTGTTGATCACGTGATCAAAGCACTGAGAGCACCTTACCTCGAAGGCACCAGTGTTCACAGTAGAAAAATGGCGACGATTTATGACGTCATATATTTCCCTAGGATACTGCGACTGTATACTGTCCGTCTATAACGAAACGAATTTCTCCCCAGTAAGAGCACTGAACAGTGCTCGCAGTGTATATCGGAACGTACCCTCTGTCGTCTAGAGTGCCTCATAGGTGTGTCCCGTACCGTGTGTGCGCGCAGCTGCTTAGTGCGGTAAGCTGACCCTTGTTTGCATGTACTGCGTATTGGCCACTTATCTACCACTCACTAGCTGCTGGCCGACTACTCAGCTGTGTCATATCCGGGACTTGGACTCACGGGCGTTGTTGATGATGTGTGTCTCTCCCTTGCGGGATTGACGGGCTCGTCCACCTGAGTGACATCTCTCGATATACAGGGCCTTCCACATGTCGCCATGCTCTCTGTCTCTGTGCTGTCCATTACACATTTACGCGAGCACTTCAGATATCAATATGCCGGCTGTAAATTGTGGTATCTGCTCAAAATCTATCGCCGCGGATGATGTTGTACGCCTGTGTCTTTCGGATACGCATGGGTTTCACACTGAGTGTATTAAGTCCCGACTTGGTATAAAATCGATGGCCGATCTGCCAAACTCGAGCGTAAACTGTTTCACCTGCCGCAAGGGCCCCGCCAGTACCCCGAGTACCGCGAGTACCTCAAGTCTTTTTGCAGCCTCGCCTGCGGACCATTGGTCCTCGTCTCTTTCTGGGCAACTGGCGAGTATTACAGGGACTGTATCCTCTCTCACTAACAAGCTCGATGGACTTGAGAATGCTGTGAGCGACATCGCTGTAATCAAAGGTCAAGTCTCGGGACCGGGTGAGCTCCGATCGGATGTTCGCGACAGTCTCACAAGACTTGACACTGTTAGCACCAGGCTCAACAGTATAGAAGGTACCACAGCTTCGCTATCTGAGTCGCACAAGTTGCTTTCCCGGCGAATGGACGCACTGGAGCAGCGTCCCCCGGCTTAAGCTGTTGTATCTGCGGATACAGGTATTCTTGAGCGAGTCCGACATCTAGAATGCACTCGTCATGCCACCGATCTTGTCATCTCTGGATTACCCGAACCGAATACGGATGATCGGGAGCTGGTCATCGCCCTCCGCAACGTGCTAACCGTACATATCGACTCACACATGATCACCGAATTGAGGTGGATGCGCGCCACTAAAAACAGGAACAAACCGCACTCTCTCTTCCCAAGTGTCTGCTCAGCAAACCTACAGCGCTCCATTCTTTCCGCAAAGCGGAAAGCGGGCTCAATCCATGCGTGACAGAATAATAACACGTTCCCCGACTCGCTGATCATACACATAAACAAATTCTTGCCGTCTGAAGTCCATAGCCTACTAATGGCCGTAAAAGTCGCTGCAAAAGCGAAGCAGTACCAATATGTGTGGCCACGTGATGGGGTTGTCCTCATTAAAAAGAATCAAGATGCACCGGTCATCAGGATCTCTACCGTCGAACAGCTGGAATCTCTCTTGTGACTCGATAATGCACCTCCGCCGCCACCTACTGTAATCTCAGCGCCACCACTTCTAAGAATATGTCATATAAATGCTCAATCGCTTGCTCCTCGTTTCGCAGAACTTTCTCAATTCTTTTCCACGCATCACTATGAGATTATCCTTATTTCGGAGTCGTGGTTGAAACCTCATATATCCGATGAAACTGTTAACATTACAGGTGATAACCTCACGCGTTGTAATCGATTCGGTAAAGGTGGGGGGGGGGGGGGGGGGGGGGCGTCTGCATCTATACTCGTCAACGGCTTCGGATAGACCTCGTTGCCACCTCGGATACAGATATCTACAGATATCTACGTGCCGGCTACCGAGTTTCTCTTTCTTAGTATTACTGGGATAAGCATTGCAAAAATGCTTGTGGGAATTGTGTATAGACCACCGAAAATAGCCCTCTCTAATAGTATTGAAACCCTTTCAGCAACGACTTGTCAAGACTTTGTATCAAAGGTCATAATGGGTGACTGGAATGTGAATTTTTGTACTAAAAATCCGGACAGCGAATATCTACGTCGGATTTTCAATTGTTACAATTTCGATATTGTGCCCTACGAACCAACGCACCACACCACAACATCCTCAACGTGGCTAGACCTTTGTATAGTCGATTCTATGGCAAAGGTTGTGTCGCACGAACAAATCGGTCTTCCGTTTGCTGGGGGACATGATCTAATTTCGATAAATTACAGTTTTGGTAACCCACACGCACCTACGTCCCATGGTGCACTGCGTCGTAACGGGCAATGTCTACGTGAACCTGATTTCCCGACAGCCCTTGTATCACCCGACTGGACTCTTGTTATAAATAACATTGACTCGAGTACGAAAGTCTCTCTGTTCAACGATACGTTAACAGAATTTCTCGACCGTTGTGCGCCTTACCGTGCATCAACTGTTCGCCGTCCCTCAGCACCCTGGATGACGTCGGAGCTTCGTGCGATTATTAAGCTACGGAATCGAGCGCACGCAAGACACCGGCGTACCAGACGAGCATCTCAGTATGACGAATATAAAACACTTATAAATCGGGTCCAAAACTCTCCTTAGGCACACAAAGGCACAATACTATGCCGATTGACTCTCGGTAG
The DNA here is from genome assembly GCF_021901455.1 of Neodiprion lecontei. NCBI lineage: Eukaryota > Metazoa > Arthropoda > Insecta > Hymenoptera > Diprionidae > Neodiprion > Neodiprion lecontei. Next base: position 15,934,377 of record NC_060262.1, on the reverse strand, counting down.
TCAAAAATCCGAAACACCTCTGGTCAGAACTACGGAGCCTGGGAGTTGTCACCGGAAGATCACCCCAAGAAGTCGTCATACCACCGGATGAGCTGAATGTCTATGTCTGTTCCATATTTAACGCAACACCACTCGAGCCACCCGCGGCCTTACAATTGGATAGAGTGTTCGATGACACACGGTTCTACCTTGCTCATATCACTCCTGCTACTCTCAAACGACATATTCATCTGGCTGATTCTCACGTGTTCGGCCCAGATGGGTTGTCAGGCTACCTTCTGAAACACTGCACCACACCACTATTCTTATTGATTCTCGACATTTTAAACTCGTCACTGATCGCTTCGGCATTTCCTTCGCCCTGGAAAAAATCATACATTACGCCTATACAGAAAGTTCGGAATCCGTCAACCCCCTCACACTACAGACCGATATCACTCTTATGCCAACTCTCCAAAATTCTCGAGAGAATTGAGTTAGCCGATTCAACAAAATATCTGAAGGCTCTGGATCTTGACGGTAAGCACCAATTTGGCTTCGTGGTGGGTGGGTCAACGCAGGCTGGACTCGTGAAAGTGCTAGATGCGGTGCGTCTCGCCACTGATCGTCGAGAAGTTACTATGCTGGTCCTTTTCGATTTCTCGAAAGTTTTCGACACAGTCGACCACAGCAAAATTATAGAAAAACTGGCCACGCTAAATCTTTCCAGCTCTGCTCTGCAGTGGTCCTGGTCCTATCCGACGGGTCGGACGCAGGCAGTACGAACGTCAACTGGTATATCCTCCTGGCTACCTGTCACCTCTGAAGTCTCCCAGGGATCAGTCTTAGGACCTGCTCTATTTTCGTTGTATGTAGCAGACATCAACGGCGTGATAAGAAATTGTGCGATTGTCAAGTACGCGGACGATCTGCAGATTTATGCACACTGTTCGCCCAGTCGCATTACCGAATGTATAGCACGTGTCAGGAAGGACGTCGCACGGATCTGTAAATGGGCGGACCACAACCTCCTACGCCTCAACTCTGCAAAAATGCAGGTGATGCTTCTTGGCTCAGCTCGGACGATAAATACACTTAGGCAAGGTCAACTTCCTCAGATTCGGATACGTGGGGTCCCCTCTCCGTATGTCGAGTTGATAAAAAATCTCGGGATTCTTGTTACGCCAGTTCTAAGCTGGCGAGAACAAGTTACTGTCATGTGCAACAGAGTATTGGGAAATCTGCCGGGGGCGTGGCTTCTCCTTGCGGCAGAAGCAGTAACTATTCTAAAACGCATTTTTAAATCAGCTGTCTTGTTCTCATGTGAAAGCGTGTATTTATTTACAGTTATTAAACTCGAATTTTCAAAAAAAATTCAATAAAATATGAAAATTTCAATACAAGAAATTTGTGAGTTTGCAAATACTCAGCCTAGTCATAAAAATTTTATTGGTGGTGAAGATATACTTGATGCGGGACATCTAATGAAATGTGGCCTACAGCAATCAGATACTAGTTGTGATAATGAGTATAAAATAATTGCATTCTGTCTCCAAACTTCTCGTTTAAAAGATCCACCGCATGAAATTGTGGGTGCAATATCGCAAAATGGGAAAATAATGGGAATGTCATGTTCGTGCAAGGCTGGTCTAAGTGAAAGCTGTAAGCATGTAGTAGCTACACTTCTCTACTGCAACAGGTTAGTTTTTTGCTTATAAATAAATTTAACAAGCATAGTAAAATTTAATTCTATAAAATGACTCTACTGTTAATATTATATCTCAATTTTTTTAGAAATGCTGTTGAAAAATTGCAGCTTATCACTTGCACTGACAAAAAATGCACGTGGAGTGCTCCGCAAAAGGCTGCGCTTGAAAAGTATGAACCTAAACCATTGGAAGAACACGACTGTTTTCAATTAAAGCTACAGAAAAATTTGGAGGCTCCAGGTAAAAAACATAAAAAAAAAATCAAGACCCACCGGTTTGTATGGAACCAATAAAGCTGACTGAAGAAGAAAATGACGAACTGCTAAGTATTATGTTAGAAAATTTACCCTGCAGTGCATTGAAGGAACACATGTAACGAAATATATATACCTAAATAATTTGTATATTTTTTTTCTTCTTTTTTTTTGTAGAATTACTGGTTTCTATGTCATACAATTATTAATTTTGCACATTTGTTAAGTATTCAATTCTTTGTTTTATTTAGAACTGGAAGACACGACGTTCTTGAGATTATTAATAATAATTCTACGTGTGATCTATCTAGAATCCAAGCACTCTTCAAAAATCAACTTTCTTCTAATTTTTTAAGTCAGCTAGAGCAAGTTAAAGTAAAACCTATCAAAGAATGCTGCCAAAAAATAGTATCTGGGTTGAATGGAAATGTTGTTGATATCTGTCTAAAAACAATGGAGTTTCATTCAACTTGGCTGGAAGAAAGACAGTTTAGAATAACTGGTAGTGATTCTTATCAATTATTTACCTATCGCAATAATAAAAAACCTGATTGGCGTCAAAAATCAAAAAAATATTTTTATCCAGAATCGATAACTAATGCTTACACACAACACTGTTTGAATAATGAGCCTTTAGCTCGAAACCTGTACGATGAATCTGAACCTTCTATCACAGTAGCTGAATGTGGTCTTGTTGTCTCTGAAAAAAACCCATGGTTAGCATATTCACCAGACGGTGTGGTTTTTGACAAAAATAATAATCCTGTAAAATTGGTTGAGATAAAATGTCCTTATGAGGGTAAAAAGCGAAAACTAGAAAAAGTATTACAATTATTAACATGGTTAGTTTTTGAAAATGGAACTTGGAGCTTAAAAAAAAACACTCCTATTACGCTCAAGTTCAAATAGGTATGGCTGTTTTAAACATGTCAGTCACTGATTTCATTATTTATACATCTTTTGATAACAAATTAGCTGTATTAACTGTTAATTTTGATGAATTGTATGCAAAAGAATTGCTGCATTCTTTGAAAGGTATTTACTTTAATAAAATGATTCATTGCATCTGCGTCGCTCAAACTTCAAATGATCCTAACAATAATAATTGAACAAATTTTATTTTTTATCATTGTAATTGACAATATTTATGTTTTAAAAAAATTTAACTACTTTTTTACCATCCAAAAATATTTCTTTATTAACCTTTTTAATAATTATATCTTTAACAACTGTTTGTTTGATTAAATAACATTCTTACTTGTTTAATAATTATTTTTGTAATTTATTACTGTAGTTATAAAAGCACAACTATAATTACTATTTTTTATTGTATTTTAAAAATGTTTGGACTTAAAAAATTCACAGATTATAATTAATATTTTTTTTTGTGAATAAAAAAATATTCATATTTATATGGAAATATTATAAATGCACATCGATTTATAAGATTCAATTACTTATGAATTTTTTCAAACCAAAAAAAATAATAAATCTATTTTTTCAGCTATAAAATTTATCTTTCTTTAAAATCGGCGCACTCATATTTACCACACCACAAATAATCGTGAAAATTTCTTTAACTTTACTCATAAGACATGCAGGCATAGTTGTGCCTAAAACGTCAAAAGCTTTTAAGCGTTGATTACTTCTTTCAATATGTACCCGAGCTTTAGCAACATATCGATTCATATTTGCTTCAGATTTTGAAAATTGCTGTTTGTCTCTGAGAAAAAAAGGTGTACACAGCGTGACGTCATGTTTTCTGCAAAACTCATTTATTCTGAATCCTTTATCTGCCAGTACAATGTCTTTTTTATCCATCATAGTAATAATATTGCTTTGTTCAAATATGGCATTATCTGACACACGTCCACCATACGGAAGGCTTACGAAAGAAATGAGCCCTGCTGGTGTGTAACACCAGTCATAAACTTAATCGTATATGCAGATTTATAGTAAGAGTAGGCTTGTAGTTGACAGCACAGTTTGGAAGGTTTCTGAATTTTAATTTCAGTACAGTCAACAACTACTCGAACTTGTTCAAAATCTTTGAAGCACAACGGAATATTCTTTAAAATATTTTCTTTGCTAGGCCATCGAATACTGGGTTTTAAAACAACGTATAAAATGTCGATCATTTTCCAAATCAATTCTTTGCAAGCTTGACTGGATACTTCAAAGAAAATTGCTAGAGTTGCATATGACATGTTTTGCTTCAATTTCATAAAAGTCATTATAATTAACTCTCGTAAATTAAATGTAATACAAGCGATTGAGATACGACGCATTGATTGTGCTTTAATGATTAACTTCTCGATAGTAAATAAAATTTGAAAATTAGATAATCCAGCTAACGTACTAAGCTGTTTATCAGTTTTTATTTTACTCGATAATTTGGGAGTCAGATAATCACTCTCGACTTGAATCGCAACATCGAGATGTATAATAGGCAAACTATTTTCGGATCTTGTCACGTTATCAACAGATACCGTGTTAGACAACAGCAGCAAGTCTTCAGTCGTTACTTCAACATTAAATTGATCTCCACTACACGGATCTACATTACACGGATTATCTTGTGTCTGGTCTAAGGGGTCATCTCGAGTAGCTGTGGAAATACCTTCAAACGTATCAGTGATAATAGATGATTTTTTCTTCAATGATCTTTGACGTTGTCTTTCGTTTCTGCTTTGGATTTGACTCACATTTGGTTTATCAAATGATGTTAATGATGTTTGAGGAAGGTTGCATGACGGAACGCTTGTTTTTTTCAAATGAGAACGAAGAGGATTGACATTGGCTGCAATGAAAAATAAAATTTAATGTTTATTGTTTTTTATTTTTTCTAACAAATATTACACTACAAAAAATTTCATTTCATATTGATGATAAACAAATAATTATGAAATGAAATTCTATAGGTAATTACTTACATGTTGGTATCAAGTCATTTTTGGTGAAATGTAATGAACACACTTTTTTTGACTGTGTAACCTCATTCCCAATTTTCAATGCTTTTATCCAAGCTAATCGACGATCAATTACTTCATCTTCACCAAATTTATTTTTGATTACTACAAAACTAGAATTTGCCGAAGGAAAAGTGTAAAATCGAACTGTATTGTTCTTACTAGACTTGCTATTACACCCATACACGCAGCAGAAAGTTTTATTTTTATTTTCTCGTGGTGGAAACTCCATGATTAAATTTTTTGATCAAATATTGAAATTTAAGATGTTTTTAAGTAATAACTAAGCTTATAGATAATAATTGATTACTTAATATTTAAAAAAATGTTTCACACTTTTAAACTACATTTCTCACATATTATATTTGATATCAGCAGTTTAAGCTTGACCTGCATAGAGTAGTTTATATTTGATCCGTCAGGTAGCGTATCTGAGTGGATGATTTCCCAATACAGAACTCTCTACCAGCTCAAGGCAAACGGACAAGCTCTCACAGCTGATCTTCGACAACTTCTTGTCTCCTCGCTCATCTTCCCGATCTTCGATTATTGCTCGCTTGTATTGCTCGATATTACTGGGATCGAAGACACGCGATTACAACGGGCACTGAACGCTTGTGTTCGATTTGTTTTTAATGTCCGGAAATACAAGCACATAAGACCTTTCTACGCCAAGTTAAAGTGGCTGAAAATCCCGCAACGCCCAATCTATTTTCTGGGTATATTCGTATATCGTATATTGAAATGTCTGCTCATCTGACGGTGAAAAAATCAAAATGGCTGCTCATCTGAATAAGCAATAATCAAAATGGCCGCTCATCTGACTAAGCAAAAATCAAAATGGCTGCTCATCTGACTAAGAAAAAAATTCATTGTCAAACTGTGTGTTGGTAAAATCGGGCAAAAATCCAGGTGGCGCCATCCATGTTGACAGCCGGCAACAATATCGTCGGTAAGGCTTACCATCGCGGTGGTAACATACCAACTGTCGATAAGGTAGGAATCGGGGCTACTCTGCCGGTACGCCGCCATTTTTGAGTTAGAACTGGCCTCCCCCTCTACTTTCAATGTTTATCTGCCTGATGTTCAACTCAGCGGTTTTAGCACAGTTCTCGGTACCACTTAATCTGGTCTTTCATAAAACCTAATACTGGGGACTGTCCGTGACTTTTTCCAGGTAGGGTGGAAATGGTTGTTACATGAATATGAGAATGAGATGATGTATAGTGTGATATATGTCACTCAAGCAATTACATGATTATGCTTGATTATATTAATTGCAATCAAATGTTAAAAAAGGTACGTCAGGGCGTAACAGGCATATTTGGGCTCTCCGTACATCGATCGTAATGATACAGGGCTTGAATAAGAACTCTTAAGATCTATAAACGTATGAAACTTGTCAAATGTGAAGTTTCATCGTGAGAGAGGACAAGTATCAGAAAATATTTTCACCGGGAGGTTAGAAGAGCTTCTCATCGCGGTGAAAGATTGGCTCGTGTGCGTTTATTTTATTTTTTGAATGAACTTGGCGCAATCGTTGACCACCCATATTGACAATCTGTCATATGTTGTAACGTGGCGTTTTAGAGCCGCCCCTCACAAGGGTACATAACTGAAGAAATTCTACACGAAACGCGTCCCTGGCGGGGTACTCCAATCGAACTCGATATAAAATACACAATAACTACTCTTAACTAATTCTTTCATTGTAAATTCTGTATTTTGCGCTCCAGCGCACGCTAACAAGGTACTTGGACGACAACGATCCTAACCACCGAGGGATCAACATCTACCGATAACTACCGTTTCCAGCTCTTTATGACTTCGTCTACCGACGGTCCAATAAGACTACACTGGCTACCTTGGTGTACTTCTAAACACCTGGGGTAGCATCCATCCGAACCTCTCGTATCGCCTCGACTGCCGGTGAACAGGGTTGTAAAGTCCTCCCGACAGCCGAGGGCGCCATTTCTCATAGAGAAACCAGCCACCCGCTTTCTCGGATACCGTAAGGATGGCATACAGGGCAGACCCTAGCCTGCCATCTTCCGACTTACCGGCCTGGTGCCGGATCGACCCCGAACCACTACGTCCAGTTTGATAAAGCCCTCGTTCTGAGGATCGATGTAGCTTCCCTATCAACAAGGACTATAATCAACGGAGCCACAGTGATATATCGTGGGCAGTTGGCCACTGCTTATACGACGAAGCCGGTGGAAGCGAATAATGAAGCGACGCCTTCCACTCGGTAACTTTGACCAAGAGGCACCCTGCGTACGCCTCTGTCAGAAGAATCCCCAATGATAGAATGAAGCAGCCAATAAATCGTACGAGTTGGTGTCAACGACGAAATCACGGGCAACAAATTACGCAACATCTAGCAGTAATTTTCGAAAATGTGTGACGTAATTGTAACCGATATTCACCACAAGAGGGATTATTGAATTATGGTGGAGAACAAATGACCAATGAACTAGAAGAAGGATCACCTGACGATAACGGCGAGATCGGTAAACCGGACTCCGAACTCAGCCTATACTACGCTTGATCCGCCAGGAGACAGCTGCGATCATCCTCATACTCCCGCTTTGATTCTTAGTTCTGTTCCTTCTTCCTTTACCGCTGTCGCTATCGTTTATTATCTCGCTACGGTTTTCTTACAACTCCTCTATCGTTTTGTCTACCGTTAGCTTCTTTCCTTTCCTGTGAATTCAATTACCTTCCGTCCTTCTCGTTTTCTTTTGTTATTTTTAAGTTTCTTTTAAATTAAAGTCAGTGTTGTGTGCCTGAAGTCACCCGTTGAGGTAAGGCTTCTGCCTTTGTAGTGTATCGTTAGGAAGTTGCTCATCATTTCTATTTTCTTTCTTATTGTATTTATCTTTCCTTGGTTGCATCGGGTCATGCCAGTTTGTGTGAATCATGGTCCACGGCTGAGTGTTAGAGTCGCGTTGAGCCGCCGTGTGACTGCATGGTTTCAGTAATTAATAAATTCCGTGTCTGAGCGACCTCTTAACTGCCGAAAAATTAATTCTTTCGTATTTGTGAATGTCTTTGTTTATTAGTAAATCTCTATTAGTCTGCTCCTGTAATTTCTACCGTATCTCGATCCATATTGGCTTCACCTTCCTTTCTCGATTTTCTGTGATAGTAGTGCTCATTATATTTTATCTCTTGTATTGCTTATCATATTTTATTTATATTGTTCCTATTATATCGTAAATCGAGTTCCTTGAGGTATAACCAAGCGTAGAATCAGCCGCTAAATACTACCGAACCTTTCCTATTGCTATTGGCATTCTTATATTACTTTTGCTTGTTATTATTTTCTTGGTATCTTTCCGCAATACCGTACTTCTGTGTTAATTTAAGGTTTACCTATCATCCCTGATTTTACTGTACGGAGGCGTATTCAGTGTATTTCTATAATTGGCAAACTCTCTGATTTCCTCACTCTCTCATAATTTTTTGTATTCTCTCGTGATTTTGTATTCTTTCGAAGTTATATTTTGAGATTTCTTTGTATAATTCCTCGAATCCGTAAATATTGTAAATTATCGAGTCTATCGTTTATGAATAACTCTCGAAAATTATCTCCCGTACTTTACCGTTGACTCTACTCTATCGTCTACGCTACCGATTTTTGTAAATTATCAATGAATGTCAATCTTTCATACTGGTTAGAATCCACAGTAAATTTGTCTTGTTCGTCCGTTATTATCTTGCGACCTGTCGTCATTTTATTTTCTATCGATTGCGATTAAGTTCTCACTCTCGTTTTTAATCAACAGAATAATAACTCGCTTAGCGACATTCTTTGCAACTTGGGTAAGATCACGTCGCCCAGTGACGTATAGTTTTAAGTAAATTCTAGCATTATATCGCTTTTCCTGACCTACGCTCATTTTTCACTGTTAACTATCATCTCTCATTTCAAAGCTACCGTTTAATTTTATTATATCAAAATTTCTGTGAACGACCATTGCCTGTTTTATTAACTGTCGCTATCGTTGCCATTCAATTTGACTGTCTTAGACCTGTAACCTACTCGACGATATATGACTGATTGACCTGTTCATTTTCCTTGACGTGGGTTTATTCTTTATCTCGTTAGTTTCTTTAATTGTTTAATTTTCGTTAGCTGCCTTGAATACCGCCACTCTACCAGATCGTGTGACTACCTGAGCCTCATAGCCAGCCGTACAACGGGTTCTCTAGTTATTTTCCGTATTGTTTCGTATTGTTTTTTTTTTTTTTTGATTTGTAATATTGTTTATAATTCGACGCCGACGCGTCTGGTACCAAACGTAATTGATTCTGTTATAGTTTAGTGTCCAGAGTAAGTGGAGAATCACGTCAAAGTATCAACGGTAAGTCCTCCTCTGAGGGTAACAGAATCAAGCGTTACAATGTATTACCACATTCACAAGATATTATTTCCAGAACTGTATTGCCAACAAATCGAAAATGTATACTAACCTGCGTAAACGCCCATTAGCATCTAGGCGTTAGTTCATTAGGACACATTTCATTGTACAATTTTGTAAGTGAGTCAGTAGATTCCTTCAACATTCCGCTTTTACTTGAACTGCAATTCTCTACCCATACCGAACGTCCTTTCCCAAGAAAGGGCGTGTCACTTGCTCCAGACTTTATATTCCTTTCTCTCAGTCTCATAGTCACTTTATACCCTGCATACTTCGCTTCTGTTCACCAAATCTACAGGTTCATTTCCCTATCTTTACCGAGTCAGCAGGTTCATCTCTGTACTGCAATTAGCGAGTCTTTTATGTTCTTCAAACTCATCACTTCCTTCTTAGCCTTCACACGTGTCACTCATAATTAAATCTTTCCATTACAATCGAAGTTCTTTCCCTCAACCGACTGAATTGTATACTGATCACTGTTACAATTCAATTACTTAATTATTTCCAATAAACCAACGTTACCAGTTAAACTGTTTACCTGCCTCAAAACCGATCCCTTCTGACCTCTATCAATCCCTGCATTGGGAGTAGTGGAACGTCAATGCATAATAGACGCATAAATACCATGAAATAGCCAAATAATACCTTTGCTAGGCGTACACTAGGTTTCGGTAACCGCTCATCGAAGTCTACGTGTTCTACCCTATAACTTACGTGTAAAAAAATTGAAATCATTAGATAAATTTTCCTATCAAAACAGAAGGATTATTGAAAAATGTCATTGAGACGTGACACCCTCTTAAAATAGGTTGCTTTTCACATCTCTCTTCAGTCCGTTACCGATCTTTTGTGAATCACCATAACCTTCAGACGCCTGCGCGTATGGATACTTGGTGTCAGGGCTTAACCGCGCTACGGTTGTGTGTGTGTACAGATAGCAAAACTACGGTGATAAGGGTGGGGCTCCTGTTAGACATGCTTTACAAGTTATCCGTCGGACGTGTGGCGCTTTGACCTTGCCAGCTAGTGTCGAGCATATGAATGAGCATTGACATCAAACGGGCAGGCATATTTAACAAGAACTAATAATTATACCGTCAAGTTGCGCAGTACCGCAGCGAAACACGAATGAGTTGCAGAACGTTGAAAAAATATCCATATTTCACGTGCCGAATAGTAATAATCTGCATAAAAAGTGGCTAAAACCAATTGGAATATGTGTTTCTCGTTCATGGCACCGAGTATGTAATAATTATTTTGGCGTAGCATCGATGCAAAAAACTTTTTTCCTCAAAATATCTGTTGCTAATTTCTCTCTCTTCGGTTTGTATTGAAAAGAAATTATACTTACGACGACGAAGACGACAATGATATTAATAATAATTCTTGATTTTTCGCAATTATATTTGCAAGCGGTTGAGGAAGTAAGGAGAAAGCAGGGGTTCGGCAGTCGTAGTAGAAACACCCGCATTTGTATGAAGGACAAGGGAAACTGCGGAAAACCTTGTCCAGGTGTAGCCGGACCTGAGTCTCAAGCACCCACCAACAACACGGCGCGGCACCTGAATAGCGTGACCCGTCTTACATTTTTGCGAGTTGCCGTTCAGGACCGAATTGACAGGCATGGGATTTGAACCCATGTCCTCCCGCTCCGCAGTCACGAGTGCTAGCAGCTGAGCTATGTATACTCTTGAAAGTTAACACTCTGTCACCGCCGACTCGGCACCACTTATGTTCATCGTCTCTTTTTCGCAGGCTGGCCGTACCATATTTAATTTCAAACTGCGAGCGGTCAAAAAATGATTGCATCGACGACGACGACGATTATGTTTTCGTTTTATTTATGGGGCATTCCCTGACAAATCGTCCATGAATTTGAGTTTTTGATTTCATCGAAATTTTTATGGGTGATCACAACTTATGTGATAAGCTTTAAGAACTTTTTTCGATTTTCAGCCTTTCGCGGTTTCAAATTGAATATGGGATGGCCACCCTACGAAAAACAGACGAAGAACGTGAGTGGTGCCGAGTCGGCGCACGGCGGTGACCGAGTGTTAACTTTCAAGATATTCTCTTAGTATGCATGCCCCATCTCGAATCGCAGATAAGAAGTTCATTATTATCACATTGTTTATACTCGCTCTTTGTTGTAAAACATTACTATATATTTTATAACATGTCATTACGCGTGAGCCAATGGAGCAGCACATTTTACCTGGCCACGTTACATTGTTCTTTACCAAGATCGAACCACGACCAGCGCTAATTCAGGAAGTATGGTTCTCGACTATAAGTGATTCCACCCCCACATCAGAGTTTCGGCACCTAGATACAATACGAACGTGAACCGGGCGCTAACAATAAGCAGACAAAAGACTCAGAGCCTGCGGAGTACAGTTTTCTCTGGATAATGCGGTGAATGAGCATGCGAACAATAAATCCTGATACAGCAACATTGAAAGTTTCACTATTTTTGGATCATTTGCAGGTACTCAGAATTCAGCCTAAGGAGATTTACCACTTCATAGCAGACTATATAGATGCGCTTCTGATCACACGAGAGAATGCGAAAGGTAACTGTCTAATTCAATTTTTATCATTTTATCAATCACAAATCTAGGAACTCATAATCAGAATGCCCTCTCAGGGTCAATATAATCTCAGCACTTGTATTTGAATTGGGCAGCATTGATCGTGATATCTCATCTCTGCTGTCAATTTTACATCAGTACAGATGTAAACGTTTCAAGTGGCTTTGTTTACCAACGTGTCTCATATATGATTATGTACGATTCACACATTAAGGTATCGGACTGCTTATATATTAGGTATACCAGCTCACTTTGTGTAAAAACGATACAGCACGAGTTTCACATTTCGAATAATCAACAAAACCGACAAGGTTTTCGGATATGTTCCCATAAAAGCGAAGCTGATACGGAAGAACGAAAAATATGGGGTACTAACCACTATCATAGGTATACCGCCGTCTTAAAATGCTTATTTGAGACACATACATCTACACGAGGAATACGGAAAACGGGACAAAACCTTACCCGTGTGTACCTCACATTTCATGGTCTCGCAGAGAAATGGCGCTACTACAGTCGGTACGAAATGAGTGCAAAAAATTTGATGGCTGACAATTATCGCTGACTGGAGAAAGATTTTATTAGTAGCGTTTGAAAGTTTTACTGTTACACAGAAAATAAGCATGCATTAATCCTGGGGGCGTTGAGAATAGCTGCTTACATATGCGCATCTTGAAAGAGGGGTTCTGTTCATCTTGCACTTGCACATCTTGGGTATAGATCAGTAGTAGAGATACCAGAATTCTGAGACGGAAAATGGCAACGTACCGACAGTCAGTATGTTACCCGTGGAGGGTAAGCCTTATCTTGGATAGTGTTACCGATAAAAGCATTATCATAGATGGCGCCACCTGTATTTTTGCTTGATTTTACCGAGAATCAGTTTGATAATAAGATTTTTGTGTTGTCAGATAAGCCCCCAATTCGAATTTATTTGCCGTCAGATGAACAGACATTTCAAATTTTCGCCGTTAGATGGCAAACATTTCATCGACGGAACATAGATGGCGCCACCATTCGCTGTTTTGCCGATCGTTTCTGTTGCGCGCCCAATATCCACCGCAAGATGGTGTTACCGTTTACCTTACCGACAGCTGGTGTTTCAGGGCACAACTGTTGCCGCAGGTTTGTCGCATACGGCGAGCCCCCCCCCCCCATTATCGATCAATCGTTGTTCTATCGATCAATTCTGCGTTGTTTTCAATGCTCGCCGCAAGATAGCTACGTTTTTTATCATATGGTTGGGTGAAACAGAACGTTTCAAAAAGTGACGTTGGATGCTTTCCATAAATTGTAAAATTGTTTCCCACAAAATGCAGGTCGAGGCCTGTAGTATAGAGGGTTAATATTAGGTAGAGGTGCCAATGGGGTGAAATACAACGTTTCAAAATAACAATTGGATGTTTTGATTATACCGTGAAATTTTTTCTCACGAAATAGCAGACGGCATTGTCAATAAATCAGTGTGGGACGGGGGTATGCGTTGTAACGTGGCATTTTTGATGCCCGTTAGAAGGGGCTCCTTGAACCCTGGGCCAAACCAAAATCTAGGAATTTCCGAAATTGAGTCGCGAAGTTTTTGCAAAACAGCGCCAGGACTAGAGTCACGCATCCGAAACTACAAGAGGGGACACCTTAGCGTATAGCGTAAGATATTTCGGGTTTTTTTTTTTTTTTTTTTCTTTTTCGAGCTACAACGGCATCAGGCAAGAAGTCGACACCGAATTCGAGGAAATTGCGAAGTGGCGGACTAGCGACAATTGCGAAGGAAGGATGTCGAGGCTGCGGAGGGGGAGCCGACGCAGATCCCCGCATCGCGGGAATCCAAGGTGGACGCGATTCCCGCTGGCGGCCGGCGCGTCGCAGCCTCTCCCCCTTCACCCCGCTAACAATTGACCAGCGAACTTGCGACGGACCGACTAGCGACGAGGGAGTACCACGCTCACCGCCAAGACGTCATGGAGCTGCGCGAAGGACCAGATTGCGAGCTAGCTTTAAGTTCTGCGCAGCGATGCTATCGAAGGTGCGCGTCGAGTTGCGCGATCGACGAAATCGATGACGGATCGATTATTGCGTATTCTTGTGGGTATGATGTCACGTGTGGGATGGCGTATCGAGATCCGTGTTGCGGCAGGTAGTAGGTTTTTGAAACCACTCTAGTTCTGGCGGTCGTGATTAGTAGTCACGTTTTGGGGGAGTTTCGCGAAGCAATGGAGTCACCCAAAAATCGCGAGGGAAATGGAAAAGGGGTTGCAAGGATGTAGAAGGTAAGCGCTGCTTCTATCCCCGCGATTGAATTTCGAGCATAATTGCGAAAAGGCTTGCCGAGTAACTGATAGCCGTTTTGGATTTGCGTTGTAAAGAAGTGCTCGAAATTCTTTTGCCGATTCTTTTGCTTGATGACCGTAGCCTGAGTACGCGTGTTAGAGTAAAGTAAATTTTGAGTTTCTGAGAAAGTTGAGTAGAGTCACGGGTTTTAGTTGAATCTTTCTCGTTAGTGAAATCAAGTATAGCCGAATTTCGCCGTACCGGGTCGAGCCGCGTTATCGTTCTTTTTTAGTGTCACCTCTCGAGTAGGTCGAGAAGTGCCGAATTGGAGTGCTCGGATTAGCGGGTAACGTTTTGGAGGATTTTGAAAAGATTTGATTTCGGATGCGTTGCGATTGCGTATAGCTTAGGTTACGTTTAGTTACGCCTGCATTGAGTTCCGTACCCGTTATTCAAGATAATGTAGATTTAGTTGCATTACCTAGAGCTTGTGTTTAGTTGAAGTTAAATGCAGTGGTGCTTGCGCTTAGTTAAGTTTACGTTTAGTTAAGATAGTGTTTAGTCGAGTTAAGGTGATGTATAGTCAAAATTGCCGTTGCGTTGAGCAGCAGTTGAGACGAGAAGTTTGAGCATTGAGTTTTAGTTGCGTTTAAAATATAGTAGCGTTTGCGGATTCGTTTAGATTTAGGGCAGCTCGCGGTAGCGTCGAAGCTCCGAGTCGGGTGAGATCTCGAGTGAGATTGAGGACGCCGTCTGTTCGGTAGCCCGACGGCGCACCGTCGAATAATTAGTTTTCGTTTCGTTTCAAGCAATAATCGCCATGGAGAACAAATGGCGAATTTGCAAATTGAGAATTGCGTATGCGGATTTTGTGATCGTTGAGTGACGTTTTAGTTAGGGAGCCGCGAGCTCATTAGAGTACGAAATAGAGTAGGTTACGTGTAATTTTCTGTTTAGTTTTAGACTCGCGATGAGCGATTTTTGAATTATATTTTTTTTGTTGTGTACCACCGCTATTGTGAAATATGAGATTTTATTTTACTTTTGTTAAATAGCGTGTGTATTTCGAGTGTCTCTCTCTCTCTCCAAAAATT
Source organism: Neodiprion lecontei (assembly GCF_021901455.1). Taxonomy (NCBI): domain Eukaryota; kingdom Metazoa; phylum Arthropoda; class Insecta; order Hymenoptera; family Diprionidae; genus Neodiprion; species Neodiprion lecontei. Next base: position 15,919,086 of record NC_060262.1, on the reverse strand, counting down.
ACCCCTCCCCTCTCCGCGGTACTGAGCTATCGAGCATATGCCCGAGGAATAGCGCATTAATGATTTCGAGGCGTGTTAATCACGCCAGGCGCCCAACAAAACTTTGCGATATTGTTTTAGATCCAGGGTACATCGTGGACGCCAAATGATTATGCACGCGGTAAGTTCTCGGTCATTTTCTCCAAGTGACCGAGGAGCGGGAAAAATCCACGTCACAGCGTTCACAAAAATTCTTCCCAGAAAATGCATATCCAGACTTGATCGACGGAAAATTGTGGTGGGGATGGGTGGTATATAAAACGTGAGCTTATTCCAATATTCACTCTGTTCTCATCGTCTCTTCGCGTCGTGAATTCTTACTTGTGAAAAAAGAAACTCTGATCGAAACGCAATGGATCTGACAAAAGTCAACAACGTCATCCGCCTGGAGAATCTGCCGACCAAGAAGATGTCGGAACGCGAAATTGGGGAGGTGCATAACGTCACTGGGATACGACTAGTCAAAAAGAAATTCGGGGTATGCGTTCTGGCGACGATCGAGGGTGAATACAACGTCTTCTTACAACCGAGAATCGCGAGGGTTTTACAAGAAAAATCTTATCAGCTGGCTGAAATGTGTAAGATGGCTGGGGAAAATCGTCTACAAATGAAATACCATGCTGGAGAATTCAACAAGTTTGAATTTTCATGCAGTTATGTACCGTAAATAATCTATGTGATCCCCTCTACTTCTACGAAATTCATCCGCGAGGGTGATAAAGCTGGTGTGTGGGAGACCGAATAGTTAGTCTTCTACCAGCAGTATTTGAGAATAATCGGCAACGAGGATTATTAATATGGAAGATTTATACATCACACCCCGTACACTGGCAAATTGAAATATATGGAAGCGGCACCCTGGCTCGACTTAGACCATGGATACATCCCATCGGATAATATCTGGAAGCATGCGGGGAAAGGATCAATTTGGTATGATGACAACCCTGAATACATCCCGGCATACAACTGCGTCTTTGAAAACGTGCAGTGGCTGAGTAGTTGGTATTTGATGGAATGTAACCGTCTGCTTAAAAAATGCTAGCAATATGTACAAAAATACCAATAAAATTCATTACAATTATTACAACTATATCCTAGTTCATAGATAGAATTGCAATGAAATATCCAATAATATTATTCACATATCTGGAAAAAATAGAATTTTATACAATTATACATATACCTTCATAACTTTCACCCGTTCGTGTAATATAAATTTATTTCAGGGAAAATATAAAAATATTATGAATGTTATTTGTGGTAAAAAATACATGATGAATAATTGTGAATTTTATGTAATTTATAGTTTTATTCTGCAAATCATCCTTACACCTCACCGCTGCTTCATTTTCTGCCAACTGTCAAAATAGTGTCGTAAAACATTGCTCTAGTAGCAAGTGTTCGTGGGTTAGAATTTCTCCGAATGGTATACGTGACCTTTCTTCGAACGGTATAAACACGAATCACTCAACCCAAGAGTTGGGAAGACCAGATTTTTTTCTCATCAGACGTCGCTCGCCACTGACTTTTCGTTAGCCGATTTTTCCTGTCACATGCCCCACGCTGATTAGGGTTAGGATGTGCAGGCTCAGACGTGTTCATATTTTTTTTTCAACCTCGAATCCCCGTTTCAATAGATGCAAGTATACAATTGCTCCAAACAGCAGAATTTTCAAACGTAAAATTAATTCAATGTAAAATAGAAATTCATCGATCAATATTTTTCTGCGGAATGCACTTACATATATCAGCAGTATCATATGGTGACATAAAATATATAAACGATACATCGCGAGACGAATGTAAAAATCTACACTATGCACACACGTACCAAACTCATAGACAATTACTCATGTATATCAAATTGAATTAAACAACATCTAGACCCCTAACTTTAGCAGGAAGCATAGATAATGAAGGAAATTGCAAAGGTGAACATTTTTCCGACCACTACGGTAATTGGAACGATATGGTAGCATATGGAGAAATTTTTATTACATTACAAGACTATCATGCAACGGTAAACCTGCAGAAAAGCGAAATTATTCTTAAATCTGGCGTACGATGTGAATATTCGACAGGTAATTGTGTCGACGTAGAAGGTGGCACCACATACTGGGACACAACTCAAGTAGATAAATGCAATTTTGACGGATATGCAGTTTTTACCAAGGATCGGCTCAAAAGATAAAAGACAATTCTGTTGAAAAGTATGGTCAAGAAATTTATTCAGTCGTCGCAAACAAAATGACATTTGCGTTAGTAACTCGTGGAACCCACTCTGTGGATATAGACTAATAAAAACAGAGCATCCCAAACTTTTCGGTATAGATAAGATGATCGGAGACTTCTTCGCAGAAAATAATAGAATAGAAGTAATAAATATAGATATTTTCACATACGTAAATTCCAAATTAATTTATCTCGAAAGACATGTCAGAAACCAAATTATCACTCTTGACAACGATACACTACAACAATGCGAAGTCGAAAATAAAGTATTACATTTAGCTCCTTCAACAGCTCCTCTAGCGCCAACAGAATTTGCATTCCATTTAATGAAAAAACCAGGCCACATCGCTTATATTGCAGGCGAAGTGGTGTGTATAGCAAAATACGTACCTGTGAACGTCAGAATAAGGAAGACGAACAAATGCTATCAAGAATTACACGTTTACAGAGTAAACGAGAGTTTGTTCAGGCTTCCGAAAACACATATTTTAGTGAGGTCAGGAAACCAAATAGAATGTAATTTGTTCCCAGCACCAATGTTCAATATCAATAACGCTTGGTATATAGTCTAGTCGACCAGCTCAAAATGGTCTAAAATAGAGATACTGCTCTTAAAATTATGTGCGATAGCTCATTGGATTCGGAATAATGCCTAAACACATGAACTAAGAAAGTTTATCAGCACATAAAAAATCGCAAAAGTCATAAACAATTAAAGATGAAAAAAAAGGCATTTTGTTTTCCGCCAATATCTCATAGACTATTCTTATTTCTGAAATTTTCAAAAATGATTATTAAAGTGGAGGAAATTTCCAATGAAAAGTTCCCGAAATTCTATCTCCATTATTTATCATTCTAATTTAACGCTGAAAATGGGTCTCCGCGCTTCGTTTTTAGGTCGTGCGCGCGGCGTCAAAAGCAAGTACGACGCATTGATCAATTTTTTTAAGGTATTGAATACTTTTTTAAAATTTGAAAAAATTATGGTGCATTTTGATCACTCCAAAAAATTCATCCCCGTTGGAAATTTCACTTAAAGTTAATTTTTCAACAAGTTAAACGATTGTTAAGTAACAAAATTTTCTCGAACTTCCGTCTTCATAGTAAATGAAAAAAATTGTTTAAATAATTATCGCCAAAATATTTCGCTTCCTGCCGCCTTTCTTATATACATACTCAACAATATCACGCCATAAAAGTTGAAGAAATATTCATACTTTGTTTATAATAATTTTTGTACTTGAACAAAAACGGAAAAATCCTAGTAATGCTGTTGAAAAAAATTTTTTTTTTCTCAATCATGATATTACCGTTTCTTTATTATTACAAGATATCAATTGATTTGCAAAAAAAAAATTTTATGCCATTTGTTCATCAATGTTTTACAAACAAATCGATTATTTGAATATTTAAAACAAATTTTTTTCGCAACTTTATTATATTATAAATATTATGATTTTTTCATCAACAATTCCATTGTTTATTAACTTGTTAATTTGTTATAAATAAATTTTCAACTTTGTTCGATTTTTTTTCTCAAACTTCTAAAAATTACAAAAACAACTATATATAACAAAGTATAGAAAAAAATTTTGTTCAATTTTTTATTGTAATTTCAAAAAACATGTGCTACAAAAGTTCCAGCGGCTGCTTCATTTGTCTACTAAAAACTAATATAACGTTTAAACTATTATAGATACAAAAATAAACATTCCAGTCGATTTTATGAAGAATTGAACGATCTTTTGAATGAGTTATTAAAAAATTTGTAGTTTTTGTTAATTTGTTGTTATGCGCTGTAACGTGGCATTTTCGATGCGCATTCCACACGGCTCCCCGAACCCTGGACGGAACACGAAATTAGGAATCCCGCGGATCAGACCGCGACTTATTTCGACAAAGAGCGCCAGGACAACGGTCACGCATCCGAGACTCTGAGAGGGGACCATTATCGGTCTAGCGAATACGACTTTTCAGGATTTTTGTTTATTTTTTTTGTTGCGAGTAAATGCGGCATCATGCAGGGGATCGGCGGCAAATTCGAACGACGTTACCGGATGGCAGTCGCGGCGGATCGCGACGAAAGGAGGGCCTCACACGAGGCTACGGATAGAGCGTCAACGGAGAGCTCTGCCGCGAGGGAACCCAAGGCGGACGAGATTCCCGTTGGTGGCCCCCCCCCCCCCCCCCCCCCCCCTACCCAACTGACGTCAGGCAACCTCGCGAAGTCGTCACCACGCCACTGTTGAACTACGGGGTACCAGAGACTGGACAGCCAATCAACACCCCGCGACAGCGGGAGTCAACGATAGCGATAAGTTAGGCTGTAAGAATTTCGTAAGGAACAGCAATTAGAGCGGGAGAATTTTGACAACGGATAGCGCCTATGTTCGAGGCACGTTCGAATTGCGGCTCCGATTTGCGGAGCTCGACACTTGAGTCCTGGCGACATTTCGCGGTGGTCACGTTCGAATAGAAAAAAAAAAATAGAGACTTGTGTGTGACATGGCGGAAACCGGTGTCGGCGAGTTTTTGGTGTGGTTACGGAGCGGTAAGCGCTTTTAATTCTTTGCGAACGCATTTCGAGTGCAATTTAGATCGGTGCACTGGTAAACGGTTGGCCCATTTGCTTATTGAGTTAGAGTAGCACTCGAAATTTGTTTGCCGATCTCCTTGTTGATAACCGTAGTCTGAGTTTTCGCGATAACGCGTAGAGTCAATTTGGTCCCTGTAAAGTCTCGCGTAGAGTCACGGTTTCGAGTGGGGACAATTTCGGTTTGAAATTGAGTGTAGCCAAATTCCGCTGCACAGGGTCTCGTCAAGTCTGCGTAGAAAAAAAAAGTGTCACCTCTCGTGTAGGTCGCGCATCTTCGTGCGTAGATGCTCGCTTTAGCGGAACGGGTTGCAAACTTTTTGGAAATAACGACTACGACTGGAGCTCGGATGCGTAATAATACGCTTTAAACAAGCACGAAAAGAAAAGCTTCCTAGATTTATTAATTTGGTCGCGATTAGCGCGTCGAGTCACGTTCTTTTGGTTTAGTTTATGAATTATTGTTTATCAGTAATGTGGCGATTAGCGCACTTAGGCATAAGAAATTTTCTAGATTTATTAACGATCGCGGTTAGCACGTCGATTATGATTTCGGTTAAGTTTTTGTCTAGCGGTTTATTGTTAAGTGACGATTAGCGTCGTAGTTAGTAGAGGACGGTCGCGGCTAGCGCGTCGAGTAAAATTTGGTCTTTAGTTTTGAATTATTCTTTACATTTCAGACAGCGACCAGCACGAGTAGGCATAAGAAGTCGTTTAGATTTAGTTACGTTTTCTTTCTCCCGTTCTAATTTATTATTTGTTTTTGGTTAGCTAACCTAAGTATTTGAGTACGGATCGCGAATCACGCGTTCGCAATTATTATTCTTTTTTTTTTGTTTGTTTTATAAATTTTGAGTCGCAATGAGTGACGTGTAAATAATTATTTTTTTTTGTATATTTTTTGTTAGTATTATCCTCGGAAGAAAATATATTTGTCGATTTTATCATTGCTCCGTAAAATAACGTGTTGGTATATGTATTCCGTCTCTCCCCCTACCCCAAAAATTACCCCTTCCCTCTCCGCGGTACTGAGCTGCCGAGTATATGGTCGCGGTATATTACATTACCGATCTCGAGGCGTGTTGATCACGTCAGGTGTGTTGATCACGATCACCCAACAAATTTCGCGATATCGTTTTAGATCCAGGATACCTCGCGGACGCCGAATTGTTGTGCACGCGGTAAGTTCTCGGTCGTTTTTTCCGAGTGACCGAGGTGCAAGAGAAATCCACGTCACAGCGCATTTGTTCATAAAAACCGATGTTTTTTTTTCATGTTTATGGAAATTTTATGACTTCTAACTTTTTAAATAATGCAGATACGGTTATAGACCTTCGAGGCGATTCTGTTAAGTATTAAAATATATCAACGTTGCAGTTGTCCGTTTATAAATAATGTCATTTTTCAATGAATTTATGCCGTTTTTCTCTGATTTTTTTTTTTTATTTCACAAAAAATTAATGTCGATTACAATATATTCTTTGAAAACATGCAAAAATTTTTACAAATAATGTGAGGACAAAATTGTATTGTTGAATAAACCTGTGATTTTGATTAAAAGTTAGCAAAGAAAGTCGGTAACAGAAGGGATCAGGATCAAGGGTCGGTCAAAAGACTTGGCCTCTGAAAGAAGCAGCTGCTCATTGTAAACCACAGAACTCAAAATAAATGATGGATATTACAGGCAAAATAATAGCTGTGAACAGAGAAAACCATAAAATTTAGAGAAAAACGGTATAAATTCATCGAAAAATGACATTATTAAAATAAAAGTATTCAACTAATCAATTTGTTTGTAAAAAATTTATGAACAAATGGTGGAAAAAAATTTTTTTGCAAATCAATCAATATCTTGTATCAATAAAAAAACGATAATATCATGATTAGGCAAAATAAATTTTTTTTCAACAGTATTACTTGGATTTTTCAGGTTTTGTTCGAGTACAAAAATTATCATGAACAAAGTATGAATATTTCATCAACTTTTATCGCGTGATATTGTTGAGTATGTATATAAGAAAAGCTGCACGAAGCGAAATATTTTTGCGACAATTATTTAAACATTTTTTTTCATTTACAATTAAGACGGAATTTCGAGAAAATTTTGTTACTTAACAATCTTTAGACTTGTTGAAAAATTAACTTCAAGTAAAATTTTCAACGGGGATAAAGTTTTTGAAGTGCTCAAAATACACCATAATTTGTTCAAATTCTTAAAAAATATTCAATACCTTAAAAAAATTGATCAATGCGTCGTACTCGCTTTTGACGCCGCGCGCACGACCTAAAAACGAAGCGCAATGACCAAAAACACTCCAAAACCCTGCAAGATAATGATAGTTCAATCGTATTAGAAACACTTGAGACAGCATCACAGAACCAAAACTCAGAAACAGCACCAAGTCAAAGTAGTATGGATCTAACACCGGTAATCTCACCAGGAGGCTCGAAGGATGAGCAAACGGAAACCAGCCCAGGAGTACCTCAACCTATTAAAGTCGGCAGCAAGAGGCAGCACCCTCAAACTAAAACAACGGTCTCTTCAAACTACTCACTAAACTTGGACCTAGACTTAGACACAGAAACGGAAACGGAAACAGAGCAAGAGAGCGAAGCAGCAACAGCCTCCGAGGCAGATGAATTAAACAAATTCCCAGCATTATCTGTAGACAAACCAGTCAAACATCCGCTCAGCAAAAACGCCAACAAGAAGCGCAAAGTAACTGAAGCCAAAGAGGAAGCGTATCAAGCGGCATGGGAAAGTATAAAAGTAAATGTTAAAAAACAAAGAACCTCAGGCACCTACGTCTTAAATATAGATCAACTAAGACACCGGATGGAAAATTCGTCCGGCAGAAGCGATATTAAGGAGCTAGTGAAAGAGTACACAGATAACACTGAGGACCTAATTAAAATCTGCCATGAAATTAGACCGTTTATGACTAGAACCATCAAAACTAAGTCCACTAAATTCACCAACAAACTCAAACTCATTCTTGGCTTAGGCAGAACGAAAAGCAATGGAAATAATCCAATGGAACGTTAATGGATACTACAAAAAAATAGAACAGTCAAGTATGCTTACCCATCAACAGAACCCTCTATGTATATGCCTGCAGGAAAATAATTTTGTAAAAGATCACTGTGCTAATCTAAAAGGCTACAAAAAATTCTTCAAAAACAGAATTGAGGCAAATAGGGCAAGCGGTGGCGTCGCCATTTACGTTAAGCCTACAATGCTACCAGAGGAAATTCCACTAGTCACAGAATTAGAAGCAGTAGCCATTAGAATAGAATTCCCCAAGAAACTTTCCATATGCAACATCTATCTCCCAAATAGCAATCCACTGGACACTGAAGAGCTCTCAGCAATTATAAACCAACTACGCAAACCAATGATGATCCTGGGAGACTTCAATGGACACCACCATAACTGGGGATCTAACCACAGTGATTCTAGAGGAAACTTAATAGCAAATTGGTTGGATGACAACGACGGACTGGTACTTTTGAATTCAGGTCTACCAACACACTTCAACGCACGCAACGGAAACACCAGCAGCATCGACCTATCGATGGTAGACAGCTCACTAGCAGCTAAGCTTTCATGGTACACCCTAGACCACACATTTGATAGTGACCACTTCCCCATTGTAATTAAATTCCTTTCAACAAATATCGAAACAGCTGAACTCAAAGAAAGTTACTCTTTGATAAACCGGACTGGGCCGCATACCAAGAAGAAATAGACAACCTACTCCAAGCACTTCCTAAAATAAACTCAAGATTTGGCAGCTCCATTGATGAAATCACCGAAAAATTTATTGAGATCGTATCAAAAATAATAAAGGCAATACCAATAGAAAGAGACAGCAGCCATACTGGTGGAATGAGGAATGTAAAAGAGCCATACAAGACAAAAATATAGCTCACCGCTTATATAAAAACAACCCAAAAATGGACCAGAGCCTTCAACTCAAGATCGACTTCATGAAGAAGAGAGCGGTGGCAAGGAGAACACTAAAAGAGAGTCGGAAAAATGCTTGGAGAAGCTCTGTAACCTCCATTAATAACAACACACCAATCTCTGAAGTCTGAAACGGAAAGAGCACAACGCTATAGTCTTGGAAAATGACCGAGCCCTAACATTTCATCCACAAGAAACGGCCGACATATTGGCCAAATATTTTGCAGAAAACTCATGTACATCAAACTATGAACATGAATTTTTAGCTTACAAAACAGGTCAGGAAACCACAAGCCAGCTCAATGCCCAAGATAACAGTCAAGCCTTTAATTCAGAACTATCAATGCTAGAACTTACGAGAGAATTATCAAAATTAAAAAATTCCAGTCCAGGACCAGATGAAGTGCCAAACATCTTAATAAAAAATTTATCAGATAAAGGATTATGTTACCTACTGGATCTCTTCAACTTGATATTGATTAATCAGGTGTTTCCCACCAAATGGAAAGAGGCAATTATAGTGCCAATTTTAAAACCTGAAAAAAAGTCAAGTGATCCTGAAAGTAACAGACCCATTGCCCTTACATGCAATATAGGTAAACTAATGGAAAAAGTGGTGGCTAGAAGACTCCGCTGGTTTCTCGAATACAAAAACTGGATATCACCAAAACAATATGGATTTAGACAATACCGATATACCCAGGATTACTTAGCGGATTTCACAACACAAATATGTGATTCAGTTGCAGTAAACCACGCACAGATTACAGTAGCACTAGATATAGAAAAGGCCTATGAAATGACCTGGAGATTTGGACTATTAAGGGCTCTTGATAAACGAGGTATTAAAGGTAATATGTTAGCATATACTAAGAACTTCCTGAGCGATAGAAAAATTCAAGTAAGAGTAGACAGAGTTCTACCAACACTGACACCAATCGAATACGAAGTTCCCCAGGGTGCCGTACTTAGTGTTATTCTCTTTTTAGTATCCATTAACGATGTGATTGAGGTGATACCGAAACCAGTAAAAGGAAGACTATTTGCTGACGACCTTTCAATATCCTGCTCAGGAAAAAACCTAACATCTACGACAGTCCATGTTCAGCAAGCTCTGAATGCCCTACGAAAATGGTCAGAAAAGAGTGGCTATAAATTCTCAAGACCCAAGTCTGAATTCATCATATTTTCTCGAGGAAATTGGAAAAGCAACGTTACTCTGAGTCTGGGTAATGAAGAGATTCAACAGACCAAATGTATCAAACTACTAGGAACACTTTTAGATGAAAAACTAACATGGAAGGATCACATTCAAAGACTGCAAGCAGACTGTTATACTAGACTGAACATACTTAAAGCTATCTGCTCCACCCACTGGGGAGCCGATAAATAGTCACTCCTCCTCACGTACAGGGCAATAATTAAAACAAAGATGGATTACAGTGCAATCTTCTATGACACAGCGGCTAAAACAACAAGACTAAAACAACTTGACAGTATCCGGAATCAGGCACTACGACAACTTGACAGTGTCCGGAATCAGGCACTACGACTTGGCCTCGGCGCCTACCGAACAAGTCCAATAAACAGCCTACTAGCAGAAGCAGGAGATAGCCCGCTAAAACTGAGGCGCACCGAACTAACATCTAAATACGCAATCAAGGCCAAAACCCAATCAGAAAACCCGGCCTTTGGCTTCATGAACGACAAACCGGGAACAGATATAATCTATACATCAAAGAACACCAAATTAAAACCACTAAGAGTCAGAATTAAAAATATACTAGAAGAACTCAACATAAAAGTTCCCCAACCGATTCCTAGAAAACATAGTGGTCCACCCTGGCTAAAACACAGCATTGCAGTCAATCTGGATATGTCCGAGCTACCAAGAAAAACCGCAACTCAGCAAACCTATCGGAACCTCTTCCTAGCTACCCAAGAGAAATATAAAGACCACAAGGCTTACTACACAGATGGCTCAGTTGGAAAAGGCCAAGCCAGCTGTGCCGTGGTAAATAACCGAAAAAAAAAGGTTTCAGACTTTACGACTCTCGACCGATATTCACATGTGAAGCCCCTGCAGTCTGGTTAGCACTTAAATGGGCTACAGAAGACCAGGACAACGGATACACTGTCATATTTACAGACTCCATGTCATGTCTCATCGTACTGCAAAACACGGAAAACACATGCTCTCTGATAACTAACATCAAAGAGAGTATCAAAAGTTTAACATGCAACAACAGAAGAGTTAGTTTAGTATGGATCCCAGGACATCAAGGGATAGCTGGTAACGAAGAAGCGGACCAATTAACAACAGAAGCCATTGACAATAACATGATTGATGAACTACCAATAACGACGATACAAGACACAAATAAACTCATTAAACAAACAATCTGGACCCAATGGAACGACCGATGGTTAAACGAAAGACAAACCGGCTTAAGCGAGATCAGAGAATCGGCCACAGAGGACAACCCAGTAGACTCATTCTCCCGTAAAGAGCAAGTTGTACTCAACAGATTGCGAATTGGGCACACTAGAATCACACATGAGTATCTAATAACCAAAGGACCTAAAAATCATTGCGAATGGTGTGGAGCCGAAAACAGTGTCAAGCACATATTATTCGAATCCCCAAAACTAACTGCTATCAGAACCAAACTGAAACTACCAAGTGCAATGAAGGATTGTCTCAACACTACCAACGGATGTTCCAGGACGAAAGCTTTTCTCAATAAAATAAGAATTATAAATAAAATTGATAATAGAAAAAAAAAATTCAAACTGATATAAATAATTGTGAGAAAATTGATAATAATAAGAAGTATCCTTATAAGGTAGTCGCTAATAACCAAGCAGTTACAGCGACTTTAAATGAATTATTAAAAAAAAAAAAATTCTCGTTACCTTTGTAAACGTGTAATTCTTGATAGCATTTGTTCGTCTTCCTTATTCTGACGTTCACAGGTACGTAGTAGTGTATATATGAGAGTTCTAACTCAAAGATGGCGGCGCTCCCCCCGAGTTCCCCCCTAGCTCTCCCCTAGCCTCCCCCCCCCCCCCCCCCCGCCGCCCGCCGGACTCACGTCGCATCTTCTCTCCCCCCCCCCCCCCGGTCATTTTTGGCGGCTATTCCCATAGGATTTGACACACACACACACACAAACACACACACACACACACACACAAAATAATTCCTGTCGAGACTTGTTTGGCGCCGGAAAGCCGCACATAAATCAGATAAGGTAAGAACCCGCTAGATCTATTGAAAAAATTCCAGGAAATTGCTCTTTGAGATGGTGCCGACAATGAACTTAAACCAGTCTGGGGCAGTGGTCCCCATAAAAATTCCTCGCACAATATGCGTGTCGAGACTTGTCCAATGGAAAAATTGTAGTGGGGGTGGGTGGTATATAAAGCGTACGTCTATCGTGATCGTCACTCTGTTCTCATCGTATTCTCATTGTGAACTGTTCTCGCTCGTGAAATAACCTTGAAACGCGATGGATCTAGCAAAAGTTAACCACGTCAGCCGCCTGGAGAATCTGCCAACCAAGAAGATGTCGGAACTCGAAATTGGGGGAGTGTATGACGTCATCGGGTTACGACTGGTCAAAACAAAATTCGGGGTACGTGTTTTGGCGACAATCGATGGAGAATATAACGTCTTCTTACCACCGAGAATCGCAAGAGTTCTACAAGAAGATTCCAGTCAGCTGACTGAAATGTGTAGCATGGCCGGAGAAAATCGTCTGCAAATGAAATACCTTGGTGGAGAATTCAACAAGTTCGAATTTTCATGCAGTTATGCGCCTTAAATGAACTATACGATCCCCCTCTACTTCCACAAAATTCATCCACGAGGGGGTAAAAGCGGGTGTGCTGGAGATGGAATAGTCAGTCTTCCACATACAATCCGTCAGTATATAATCGAGCGCAACATTCCCACTCCTCAACATGGCGATGATCCTAGACGTGCAATGTTTTATCGGTCATAACATGAAGTTTGTACCCAAGGAAGTCGCAGTCGTGAATGTAAACGGGTCGGGTCTGGATTACATCATTTTCAAGCCGCCCTATGATTTGGCAAGCCTACCACTTGAATGTAGAGCTACCAATGTATGGTTGACGCACAATCACCACGGAATATCATGGAACGCGGGCAACAAATCTCACGAGGATGTGACGAAGATTGTGAGAAAAATGGTTGAAAATTCGTGTTACGTATACGTCAAAGGGGCGGAGAAGAAAGCATGGCTGACGGAGATCGTCGATGGTACAACGAGGGTTATTAATATGGAAGATTTGCATATCATACCCCCTGAAATGGAAAAATTGAGGTATATGGAAGCGGCATCGTGGCACGACGCGAACCATGGATACTCTCCAGCGAATAACCTCCAGCAAGCAGCAGCGCCAGGCTCAATTTGGTATGATGACAACTCTGAATACATCCCGGCATACAATTGCGCCTATGAAAATGTGCAGCGACTAAGGAGTTGGTATTCGAAGGAGTGTACCAGCTCCCTCGAGAAATCCTTCCGTCTGTACAAAGAATTGGACGGTTTAAGGGGAATGATGTCCGAGGATATAGCTTTTTTACCAAAAGAATTTATCTGCACGTTCGCATCAAACTCCATCAATGATGCGTGGGATAAACTACCAGAGAATATGAAAATGGACCACGCCGTCGCAAGGTTCCGCAGATGTAGCATACATTACACACCAGGACCCGATGGCGATATCGTGGATGGACCGAATCCTCTAATTAAAGACTGTTTAGCTTGCAATCGCGTGTATAGATAATATGGACGATATTTACCAAAATAACAATAGAATTTATTACGATATATACAATTATATTCGCGTTTATATGTAGAATATTCGATAAAATTAATCTCAATTATATCATAGCTTATACATGGAATTAAAAAAATTTACTATTCGATAAAATTATAATCTAAAAATGGGATACATTACAAATATATATCTTTATAACTTTTACCCATTCTCGTCATACAAAATGTAAATGTTATGAATTTTTACTTGTGAAAAATATATAATCAATAATTATGAATTTAGCGTGGTTTATTCCTCGAAATCATCCATAAAATCATTATCGCTATCCTGTTCGTTAACATTATCATCATCATCGCTATTTTCGACATCTATAATTATTACGATAGTTTCATTCGCCCATTTTTCTACAATTATTTGCATACGTACGTACGTACGATCCACGATATCGCCATCGGGTCCTGGTGTGTAATGTATGCTACATCTGCGGAACCTTGCGACGGCGTGGTCCATTTTCATATTCTCTGGTAGTTTATCCCACGCATCATTGATGGAGTTTGATGCGAACGTGCAGATAAATTCTTTTGGTAAAAAAGCTATATCCTCGGACATCATTCCCCTTAAACCGTCCAATTCTTTGTACAGACGGAAGGATTTCTCGAGGGAGCTGGTACACTCCTTCGAATACCAACTCCTTAGTCGCTGCACATTTTCATAGGCGCAATTGTATGCCGGGATGTATTCAGAGTTGTCATCATACCAAATTGAGCCTGGCGCTGCTGCTTGCTGGAGGTTATTCGCTGGAGAGTATCCATGGTTCGCGTCGTGCCACGATGCCGCTTCCATATACCTCAATTTTTCCATTTCAGGGGGTATGATATGCAAATCTTCCATATTAATAACCCTCGTTGTACCATCGACGATCTCCGTCAGCCATGCTTTCTTCTCCGCCCCTTTGACGTATACGTAACACGAATTTTCAACCATTTTTCTCACAATCTTCGTCACATCCTCGTGAGATTTGTTGCCCGCGTTCCATGATATTCCGTGGTGATTGTGCGTCAACCATACATTGGTAGCTCTACATTCAAGTGGTAGGCTTGCCAAATCATAGGGCGGCTTGAAAATGATGTAATCCAGACCCGACCCGTTTACATTCACGACTGCGACTTCCTTGGGTACAAACTTCATGTTATGACCGATAAAACATTGCACGTCTAGGATCATCGCCATGTTGAGGAGTGGGAATGTTGCGCTCGATTATATACTGACGGATTGTATGTGGAAGACTGACTATTCCATCTCCAGCACACCCGCTTTTACCCCCTCGTGGATGAATTTTGTGGAAGTAGAGGGGGATCGTATAGTTCATTTAAGGCGCATAACTGCATGAAAATTCGAACTTGTTGAATTCTCCACCAAGGTATTTCATTTGCAGACGATTTTCTCCGGCCATGCTACACATTTCAGTCAGCTGACTGGAATCTTCTTGTAGAACTCTTGCGATTCTCGGTGGTAAGAAGACGTTATATTCTCCATCGATTGTCGCCAAAACACGTACCCCGAATTTTGTTTTGACCAGTCGTAACCCGATGACGTCATACACTCCCCCAATTTCGAGTTCCGACATCTTCTTGGTTGGCAGATTCTCCAGGCGGCTGACGTGGTTAACTTTTGCTAGATCCATCGCGTTTCAAGGTTATTTCACGAGCGAGAACAGTTCACAATGAGAATACGATGAGAACAGAGTGACGATCACGATAGACGTACGCTTTATATACCACCCACCCCCACTACAATTTTTCCATTGGACAAGTCTCGACACGCATATTGTGCGAGGAATTTTTATGGGGACCACTGCCCCAGACTGGTTTAAGTTCATTGTCGGCACCATCTCAAAGAGCAATTTCCTGGAATTTTTTCAATAGATCTAGCGGGTTCTTACCTTATCTGATTTATGTGCGGCTTTCCGGCGCCAAACAAGTCTCGACAGGAATTATTTTGTGTGTGTGTGTGTGTGTGTGTTTGTGTGTGTGTGTGTGTCAAATCCTATGGGAATAGCCGCCAAAAATGACCGGGGGGGGGGGGGGAGAGAAGATGCGACGTGAGTCCGGCGGGCGGCGGGGGGGGGGGGGGGGGGAGGCTAGGGGAGAGCTAGGGGGGAACTCGGGGGGAGCGCCGCCATCTTTGAGTTAGAACTCTCATATATACACTACTACGTACCTGTGAACGTCAGAATAAGGAAGACGAACAAATGCTATCAAGAATTACACGTTTACAAAGGTAACGAGAATTTTTTTTTTTTTAATAATTCATTTAAAGTCGCTGTAACTGCTTGGTTATTAGCGACTACCTTATAAGGATACTTCTTATTATTATCAATTTTCTCACAATTATTTATATCAGTTTGAATTTTTTTTTTCTATTATCAATTTTATTTATAATTCTTATTTTATTGAGAAAAGCTTTCGTCCTGGAACATCCGTTGGTAGTGTTGAGACAATCCTTCATTGCACTTGGTAGTTTCAGTTTGGTTCTGATAGCAGTTAGTTTTGGGGATTCGAATAATATGTGCTTGACACTGTTTTCGGCTCCACACCATTCGCAATGATTTTTAGGTCCTTTGGTTATTAGATACTCATGTGTGATTCTAGTGTGCCCAATTCGCAATCTGTTGAGTACAACTTGCTCTTTACGGGAGAATGAGTCTACTGGGTTGTCCTCTGTGGCCGATTCTCTGATCTCGCTTAAGCCGGTTTGTCTTTCGTTTAACCATCGGTCGTTCCATTGGGTCCAGATTGTTTGTTTAATGAGTTTATTTGTGTCTTGTATCGTCGTTATTGGTAGTTCATCAATCATGTTATTGTCAATGGCTTCTGTTGTTAATTGGTCCGCTTCTTCGTTACCAGCTATCCCTTGATGTCCTGGGATCCATACTAAACTAACTCTTCTGTTGTTGCATGTTAAACTTTTGATACTCTCTTTGATGTTAGTTATCAGAGAGCATGTGTTTTCCGTGTTTTGCAGTACGATGAGACATGACATGGAGTCTGTAAATATGACAGTGTATCCGTTGTCCTGGTCTTCTGTAGCCCATTTAAGTGCTAACCAGACTGCAGGGGCTTCACATGTGAATATCGGTCGAGAGTCGTAAAGTCTGAAACCTTTTTTTTTCGGTTATTTACCACGGCACAGCTGGCTTGGCCTTTTCCAACTGAGCCATC